>NC_031972.2:40607512-40775245 GCF_001858045.2 Oreochromis niloticus | reverse complement strand
TTGATTAATTATTATCATAAATTGCGGAGACACCTCACTGGGTTTTGCTTCATATCCCTATGCCTGTTTGATCAGGGATCATACTGTTGAGCCTCTGTCTTAACCATTTATCCGAAAAGTATAGCATTTACTTCTCCACTGGGGAAAATATTACACTAATTAAAACCATTTAATTGAAATTGTGTTGCTAGGAAACAGCTTTAGTCTCTGCATGCTCTTGATATTACCACTAACACTTACAAGGAAAAAAAACACAAAACAATAAAGTGGGCTCATTCACAGTATAATATTTCCCTACTTTGAAATAGTCTTTATGGCCATAAATGAAAATAAATAAATAAATATAATAAAATCAGAAAATGGATAAATAAGAATAACATATTATTCATTTATTTATTTGGTGGACCCACTGTTTTAAAAAAAAAAAATGCACAAAACACAAAATTAAAGAAAAGGGAATAAGAGCACTATTCATTAAAGGTGAAAGTGCTGTAAGTAAATTTAAGCACATAATTCATCCACTGTCCATCTGTTTCAATGCCGTGTGCCAACACAGTACAGAGCAGCTACCTGAAAGCTACTCACAAAGAGGCCGATTGTCTTGTTAATAATTCACATCTTCACTCCTGTAGTGTAGCTCCTGAAAAAGCAAGACTCCGATCAGAGCACTCAACTCGCTGTTATAGTTGAACCTTAAACAGACAACTCATAAACTGGAGCAAAATAATTTGCTGTTTGTTTAAATATTATTTAATTTTTTCACAAATAAAAATTTAAACATTAGAGAAAAAAAAATACTCATAATCATCTCACAGATATAACAACATTACAGCTACGTCCAATATCATTAATATTTATTTTAGACTCGTTTCTCCAATTGATCTTTCTGAGTGAACTTCAGTAATTATTTTCAAAATTGTTTTTTGACCAGGATTTGTCCTGCAATGCACATATTAAACAAATATGTAGGACTGCTTTCTTCCATTTGCGCAATATCTCTAAAATTAGAAATATTCTGTCTTAGAGTGACTCATGCATTTATTACTTCTAGGACTACTGCAATTTATGATTATCAGGATGTCCTATAATAGAAAAAAAATCCCTGAAAAGTCTTTAGCTGATCCAAAATGCTGCAGCAAGAGTACTGATGGACTACACAGTGAAAGCATGTTTTTCCAATATTGGCTTCTCTTCATTGGCTCCCTGTTAAATCCAGAATCTAAGTAAATATTCTGCTCTCACATACAAGTCTTGAATAATCAGGCCCCATCTTATCTTAATGACCTTCTAGTACCATATCACCCCATTAGAGCACTTCGCTCTCAGACTGTTTGTTTACTGGTTTCATTCCGAGGGTATTCAAAAGTAGAATGGGAGCAGAGCCTTCAGCATCTAGGTCTGTCTTTGTGAACCAGCTTCCAGTTTGGGTTTGGGAAACAGACAGCCTCTCTACAAACTAGGATTAAAACTGTATGACAAAGTATATAGTAAGGGCTGGATCAGGTGACCTTGAATCATCCCCTAGTTACACAGCCTAGTTTTGGACACAGCTACTCACTGTAATAGGTCTATGCTGCTGGGGGCTTCCCATAATGCACTGGTGTTTCTTCTTCACTTACTTTTTTTACTCACTGGTTTATGCCACTCTGCATTTAATCATTAGTTATTAATCTCTGGCCCTCTTCCACAGCGTGTCTTTTGGCTCAGATGATACATAACATAATTCAATCTTTAAGGACAAAACACAGGAAAAGTCCAAAATTAATGTCGCCCTTTGCCATTTCAGATCTTGCAAAGCTGTCCAGTGGACCAGAGTGTAGCTTTTGGCATTTATTCATGTAAGGATTTACACATCACTGAGCCTAGTTAGGGAGGATATTTATCGATAAATTAAGATGAGCAATTTAGTAGCTTGACCGTAGCTTACCATTTATTGTAAATGCTAACTAGCTTATTAGGTGATGTTGCAAAATATTCAAATAGCAAAGATATTTGAGAATTTATCAGGCTGTATGAGTTAAACATATTTTTTTAAATAAATTAAATTTTCTACAAAGTTCACCAATATTTTTTTTAGATAGAGTTATTTGGTCAATTCAGTAAATCAGCTTTCAATTTCAAGACTTTTGAGCCTGACCTTTGTTTAAGGTCAGTCAGCAGCCATCCTCTCCTCCCCTGAGAAACTGAAAGCAGAGACTGATGACTCAGACAGGTAGCTCCTCTCTGGCCCGTGATGGATGCTGTGTCCCACAGCTCAAGCAGTGATGAGGAAAGGTGCTTGAGGGTGAAGTTGATGGTGTAGGTCAGGAGAACAGCCCTCTCTGATACATGGCGACAAGGCTTTCCCAGCTGTGTCTACTCAGGTGATGTCATTCAAAATGGATAATGGTGGAGGAGCAGAGTAGCTGGCCCTATGCAGCACCAGTAACTGCTGAATGATTTGAAATACACCGCATTGCCAAAAATATTGCTCATCCGTCTCATATGCACATGAACTAGAATGACATTTGATTCTAATCCAGTATTTACTATGATGTAGGCCCACTCTTTGCTGCTACAACAGCTTCAACTCTTCTACAGTAGGAAGTCTTCCCACAAGGTTAGGACTCTGTACAGGCCAACTAGTTCTTTCACACTAAAACTGCCAGATTTCATATTCATAAACAGATTAATCCTGAAACAGCATTCCTCTTAGAACAAAACTAAGATCAGCTCCGTAGTAGAAATTACATTCAAAAGAAAAACAAGTTCCTGCAAGTTTTCCATTTTTTTTTTTAATTAACACCAACCTTAAAACAAACCAAGGACACAAACTTGGGCCTAATTAGTGTAAAAGACCTTTATTATTGAATAAGGTCCTTTTTCCATCTTAGAGGTTTCTCCTTTACTGTGATTGGTCCAACAGCCATTTCCTTTTCCCACTTTGTACCTTGAACAGATAAACAGTGTGACATCAAGCTGAATATTTGTATCAATTTTCATATTGGAACTCTGAAAAATATTTATTCGTGTAAATTTGATGTTTGAACATGATTTCTGGCATGACAATTCATAATATTTAATGGCTGCATTACATGGCAAATGTATCCCTAACTGAGTGTGTGTTGCTGCTTACCCTTTACAGTCAGGCTGCTCTTGTGCCTGCCCTGCAGTCTGTGTCACAGCAGGAGCAGGCATGATGGATGCCACTGGCCTCCCTCCACCTGTCATTCAAAAGGTTCCTCTTACTTACTCCACATACTTGTTAGTTAGCTGAGTGCACCAAATACAATGAGCATACTATTATGATTTTATCTTTCCAATAAAGAAATTGTAGTATTTTAGCACCAGTACCAGCGTTATTAAAATCCTTTTAAGCAGCTGAAGATGAAATTTGAGGACGGGAGTTTTGTAGTAATACTGCTAGTGTCTTACCCACTGGAGAATGAACAGGCTTTTTGGTAGCATTGACATTTGCAGCAGCTTCTGTGGCCTTCAGGCTGCAGTAATGTATATCTGACGATACATATACAAAGAAGCAAAATCTACATTTCTGAGCAATGATGTGAAACCTGCATCTGTCTGGCAGGAAAGCTGTTGCATATCTTACCACATCACTGTTTCCGTGCTGGAACCTGAAGGCCTCCAACTCAAATTGTAGTTTGTCTTGTGAGACTGAGGCAGGAAGCGAGAGCTGGATCCTGTCAGCTGACCGTCAAACATACACCTGAACACAACACAGAGAACTCGCATATTAAACTCACATTTAGAAGAGCAAGGCTAAAACATACAAGTAACAATATAAACATATTTGTGGGTTACAGAGTATAGTAAACTGACCCATTATTTCCCAAGAATGCGTATCGAGGGACAGTGTCCACATTTGGGACCACAGTTGCCACACAGCTGTCTACAGTTACTCTGAGAGGGACGTGGTGAAACTGTTCAACTGAAGCTTCAAACTTTATCATGTCTCCCAGAAAAAACTGAGTGCTTGAACGAGGGAACTGCCAGTCATCTGAAAGATACAGCACAAGAAAAAAAAAAAAAGGAGAAGGAGGACCTGAAAAGTTACTGTAATTTGTGAACAAGAAAGAGGCCCACCAGTCATTAATCTGAGGGAGAAGTAGAGACTTTCTCTGATGCGTTGGTCTCACTGAAAGGAGCCCAAGTTGGCTTCAGCACGTCACTGCTCACATCATTCTTCCTAAAACACAAAACAAAACCCAACTGCAAACACCTGAAAAAGAAAACTTCAACAGAGTCTGACTTCTGGGTCCAGCTTTATCAAAAAGACATCCTTTGGTTGAGTTAGAAAAATAAAAATGCCTCACCTCCGGTAGTGACACTCGATGCTGACAGAGAAATCTATAGTTCGGACGATGGGACTGCCCCCAGAGGGCTGGGCGTGTAGAGCAGTGTGAACACATAAATGAATGCCTCCTCAGACATCTGAAGCATAGTTTTAAGAACATTTCAAGTTCCATAAATTTGAACCTTCACACAAACACTATTATGAACACATATTCCTACTGATTGGTCTGCAGTTCTAGTCTTGACTAGTTCCTAAGTCAAACACAATTAAAACCCAAGTACCACTATTGATTTATACCAACATAATAGTTATTTATCGACTAAATACCATAGACGGTGAAGAATCTAACAAAGAAATTGGAAAAGGAAATGTCAGACCTTGGTGAAAGTGCATATTAATTTGAACATTTAAGCCTCACCAGTAACTGGCTGCCGCAACCATGAAGCTCAGACTCAAAGATTAGGATCTGAGCCTTGGGGTCTTCCTCTGTGGCAGCACATCCTCCCAGTGTGACATCTGCAGTCTGAACCAGAACACCAATCCCCAACAGGTCTCTCTTGGCTTCCACTCTGATAGAGTTGTCCCCACAGATGACTTTGATGCTGTCAGGTGCCACTGTAGTTCTCAACTCAAAGTTTGGAGGGAAATGAGGTTCATCTTTAGTTGGTTCCTCTGGAAATCTCCAAGACAACGGTTCAAGGAAAGGTGGCTCCTCCTGTCGGACAGCTTACAAAGAAATATGGATGCTCTCAGTTTGTTTTGTTCTTTTAGTGCTGAACAGTTGTGCAGTTCAACAACAGCGAGCCCAATCTCTAAAAGGTTTTCTCTGTAAAACCCAAAGATATCTTTACTAAACAAAACTTGCAAATATTTTAGTAGAGACTGTCCAAGGATTGTTTCCTTACCAATATGGCACCAATGGAAGTCATTTGGTATTAAGCCACAGTGAGCAATAGTGAGAAACTTACAGCTTCTCACGACTAAACTGAGAAAATTGTGTACAACACCATACACCATAACCCCTATACTGTACTATACGTACAACACAATTAAATTCATAAGATTCATCAGAATTAGAAATGATGCAGTAAGCATAAATGTTATTGCTCTGATGATTGATTTGACCCCATTTTAGATAAAATTAAGAGATTAAGATTATATTTGTTTGTCATATACAAAAATACATATTTGACTTCTAGAGAAATGAAAAATGATCACTTCGTGTGTTGTGTACCTGCTGGTCTCTGGACTTGCTGGTTTGCTCTGTGGTTTCCAAACTTGCTGGCTGCAGGGTGGAGGATCTCGTTGGACTCCTGAGCTGCTGCTAAAGCACCACAAACAAGACAAAAAAAGATTGTGATCATTTTGTCAGGCATGTGTTTACTGTGTTCCATCTGTTTGAAACAGGCGCACATGTGCAAAAGGTGGCTTTGTAGAGCTGACTTTTGGCCCTGCCCACTATGTAATTGACCTGATGATTCTGCAGCTGAGTCATGTTTACCTGTTCTCAGACTAGGTAAATAAGATCCCCAACTCCACTGACTGAAATGCAGCCCCACAGAGTCCACACTGTTGATAGATGCAGACTCCTCCTCCTGACCTTCTTTATTTGTTTTGTCATCAATTTTCTTTTTAAACACATCATCTTTTCATCAGCACTGCTCACAACTGTAACCAAATGCTCCCAGGCAGGAAGGAGACAGATCAAAGCCATGGGACCGGCACCACCTCCAGACTTGGATTAGCTTGGCTCAGTGCAGATCAACACCCCCAGACCCAGAAAGTATTATTTCTGAGACCTGTACTTGTTGCCAGTCCAAATCCAAGTCCAAGCCTGATGTTGTTCCCCTTTTCCTTTGGGTTCTGTGTGTATGTTTACGCTCTCATGTATTATTCCTGCTGGTTGGTATTTGAGTCAATTTAAGGTTGTCTTTTTCAAAGTTTTGTTCACCTGTGGTTGAACCAGCTTTACAACAATGAAGTCAGTATCATATACCGCAAATTCTGTTTACCTCTCTCAGAGGTGGGTTGTCCGGGTTGCTCCGCCTTCCTGTCAAAGTCTCACCTGCCAAAGATCAGCTGATTTACTCACCTGTTCCATTTCTGGTCATCAATATGGTTTCTTAAGACTGAAGCAGTCATTACTACAGTTGTTGCATCAGCAAGAAGTAGTATGCTCTGGCTTTTCTTCTGTTCATGTTACCAGTCAGTTTGTTCTTTTGGAAATAACCTCTGTTTCTGTGCAGACCTCTAAGCGTTTTATACGCTGAAGTATGTGTGATAGCGTGTGTCCACCCACTCTGGGAACCAGCAGCATTACAGACAGTGTTTTTGTCTTGCCTTTTTCACACATCCTGTCAATAAACCTGTGCTAAAAAATAACACTTACATTTAAAATATTTAGCAGTAATTTAAAATCATTTAATGCAATATTTTATAAACAATAAGGTTTTTTGGAAGCCCACAGATATACAGAACATTATAAAAGCCCTATATGAATCTATATAAATCAATGTTTATGAATGCATAATGTCTACAAAAATGTGTATGTCACAGATATTGCAAATGAAATATAATTATATTTAACTAATACTGAACATTTGTAGTAATGTTTAGGCTGGCTCACCTTAAAATAAAACCTAACAAGACAGACAATTTGGTCTTAATTTGAATAATTTGCTAGGACTCCATTCTACAGCATCTACAGGACATGCTGGCCACCTGGTCTTGCATGACAGGGCATTAAAAAAGAAAAAAGAGCAAAGAGCAAAAAAAATCTTTACAGGTAAAGAAACATTTTGTATTGTCTTCATAGTGTATTATACAATCACTCAGCTTTTTTATATGCTAAATAAAACTCCTGCATTGTTATCACAGAAGTTCAGTTGTTACTTTGAGAAAAGAGAGAAATCCCTGAGAGAAAGCACACTCTCTTGCTCTACTTTTAGTAAAGGGCAAAAAAGACATGTTTCAGCAATAAGCTGTCATCAGTTGCTTCTCGTTACAGTTGTTATTTCGTCAATGAGAAATGAGTCCAGACCCAGCTCTGTGTGCACGTAATATAAATATATTTAACGTAAGAAACAACATATGTTTTATTTTTTGCCATATCAAAATGAATAATACACATTTATATATATAATTAATTTAATATGTTAAAAATTAGACAGAAAATGTTCGATATGACTCCGTTTGTGTGTCAAAGACTAATTAAGGTCATGCTAGAGATCATCCTGGTAAAACTGTTTATGAGTCGCTGCTGTACCTCTGTGTTCTGCATAGAAATAATTAGTCCAGCCAAGGTCACAGTAACACTCAGGCCAAAACAAATGCTGAAACACACTCATGGACAAGCACACAAACACAAAGAGCTCTGTTCTTTTTGTAACTGAGAGTCTTGAGAGACAGAGGGGAGACTAGAGAGGACCAGAAACCAGAACCAGATCTGAGCTGTCGAGTGTAAACCCGGGGAAGCTCATCAGGGGTATCACAACTGATCACACTCACATTCAGATTCATCCAAAGTCAAACCCAGGACCTCCAGGCTATGACGTGAAAGTGCTGCACGTAGTGATGTAATGGAAATATCTCAGGAATGGAAAAAAGGAAATATTTGGAACTCTCTTCATACATGGTGGAGCAATGTCAATGCAGTGCCTATGTGCTAATAATGCATACGTGTGTGAAAGAAGAGAAACTGACAGGCTTTGTGGCGCCAGCCTTGAATGACTATTCAAGGAGTGGCATTGTTACTTTATTTTTTAGCTCTGGAGAACACCCTCACCACCCACCACCACCCCTCTCTCCCTCTCCCTCTCCCTCTCATGTATAAACAGTAGCAGTCTCCTGGGGCTGTTAGCAGCTCACCTTCACTGATATTAATGAGCTCTTTCTGCTCATTTCCCTTATTTATTAACTGCTGATAGCCAGAGGAAAGGTAGGTGTGTGTGTTTGTGTGTGTGTGTGTGTGTGTGTGTGTATTGTTGTTTGAGTTTAATGTTAAATGTTATTTTTTTGCACATGTGGCTGTTTTTTTTTAATGTTTCTCAAAAAGGAGCAGTTTGTTAATGATGATGTCAGTGAGTTTTAGGAATGACCTTAATGGAGGAGAATGTTTTTTTGTTTTTTCTTTTAGAAAATAAAAAAGCTTTAATGGGGCACAGTCACTCACAGCCAAAGGGACAAATAGGGACCACATCCTCATTTTAGTTTTGACACCACTTCTAGTACATAATGGCTTAAGCATGAATCAAGGCTGCAGTTTGGGAATGGCTTCAGGCAGATCCCCAAATAAGTCATGAACTGGAACCCGTGATGACTGTACGTTACAAAGGTCAAAGATTGTTACGAATATGTAACTGGTAGGCAAGCTTGGGATTGGGTGGTCAGGGATTCTACAGAGTCAAGGGAACGTGCCAGCAAAAAGGAATGGCAGGAGAAGAAATCAGAAGAAATTCCTGATAATGAGAGAGCTTGATAGAAGAGTGAGGGGAACCTGAATCAGGTAGCGACCTGGCTGAACTCTGAACAGAGGCTCTGATAGTGAAGCTTGCTGGGATTTTTGGCCCGGCAGCTCATAAAGGTTTGAGGTTGAGTTGTTGTTTGGCTGGTTAGTTTACATTATTTGAGTAAAGTAGCGATGAATACTGTATAAATTTTTTTAATGAACAAAGGTGACCGTAAGCAGTTTTGGACGCAATGTGATTTTGGCCCATGAAAGCCTGAAGGTTCCGTCCCTTCTGCAAACTCTCAGCTTTTGTTCTTTCCATATATATTCAATTGGATTCAGGTCAGGTGATTGGCTGAGCCATCTTTTTTTTTTCTTTTTCGGAAGCCAATTAAGAGTTTCCTTGGTTGTGTGTTTGCAATCATTGTCTTGGTGAAAGCATCCACCTCCATTTCATCTTCATCATCCTGGAAGATGGCAGCAGGTTTTTATCAGGAATGTCTCGGTACATGTTCACATTTATCCTTCCCTCAGTTATATGAAGCGTGCCAGTGCCATATGTTGAAAAACAGCTCCACACCATGATGTTCCCACCTCCAAACTTCACTGTTGGTGTGGTGTTTTTAGGGTGATATGCATATGTTAAGCAACAATAAAGCGCCGACAATCTTGAAAGGACTTGCTGGTTTTACTTGTGTGGCACCTTGGGAATGAGACACCTTTTTACAGGCCTTCAGTTGGACTGAACCAGCTGATATTAATTTGCACTAAGTGGCAGGATTGCTTTCTAATTACTGATAGATTTCAGCTGTTGTCATGACTTTTTGCACCTCTCTATCCCTGTGTCATTTCTCATTTTTACACAATTTATGGACATCTTTAGTTTGATTTCTTTGCATCTGTGGATTTGATGGGTTGTTAGCAATAGCTGATGAGAATTTCATGTTAGTAGCACCTTTAGAAATATATTTACCTAGAAAGTTGATCACGTGTTCAACACTGTTTTTACACGCTGTGTGTGTGTGTGTGTGTGTGTGTGTGTGTGTGTGTGTGTGTAAACACTTTCTGCTGTATGTTTGTGCTTTGTCAGTGTATGTCCACCACGTTTTAGGGACAGAGTGGACACACTTGCTTGGACAGATGGGGTTTGAGGTCATCAGAAGACAAGCGAGTGCTGTTGTAGAATCTGCTGTGCAGCACATTTCTTGTTTGACCTTTGAACTTGGGTGTCCATTCCAGTCACCTTGCTGCACTCTGTCTTCTGTCTCTGTTGTGTGACTCCTACAGTTGCAAAAAAACAGAAATACACCAGTCGGCACTTGTTTTATGGGGAGAAAAACAAAATGAAAACAGACCAACAGATGTTTCCATTATTAATCTCTATCATCCAAAATAAACTGCAGCACATTTTTGTATATGAAATCTAGAAAGGTCACAATATACAGAGAAGCTGATGAAAAGCAAACCCTTGATTCTTTCTGAAATTTTAACTATCAATAAAATGATCTGCTCATTTCATGGTAATACTTGGCACAAGGACTTTGTCACATCCTTGGATCAGTACAATTAGAATTATATTGACTGAGGTTGATTTGGTGCCAACAACTAAACCTTTGCTCAGGAACCCATCTTTCCTAAACCTTTTATAACTATACCCTGGTTTCAATTTGCCTCTGAAGTGTTTATGTGTGGTGTCATCATCATGCAACCTTAGGATCCTCAGGTTTTGCACTGCATTTTTATTCCCTGTCCTACCCTTATCCCTCATGGCTGAGACAATGTCCCACACTTTGATTGGTTCTTGCTTGCAAAAGTAAGCACAGTCTCACAAGAAACTTGGCTAAAAACAATGTGCTGATCTATGCATCCATATTGAAACCTAAAGATGATGCAGACAGCATCTGAGATAACAGTTGGGTTTATTTATGGAACTAAAATCTTGCAATGTATCAAAGTGTGCTTTGAGATAATTTGGGAAAATCTGACAGCAAGTTGTTGAACCAAAAGTGGACTTTTTAACAATGACAAGATAATAACACTGCCAACTACCAACCAAGAACTGCTTAAGAGAAATGGGTTTAATGAAAGTCTAGAATTTAATGCCAGTGAAATGTTGTGCACGGATTTAAAAAAGTAGATCAAAGAAAACTTGTGAACATCGTACAACTAAAGGAATTTTACATAGAAGACTGGCAAAACATTTAAGCAAGTTTAGGTCAGATACTATTGAGCAGTAACGAACTGGACAGAACTTCTGAGATCAGGGTTATACTGTAATAAAACATTACATCTATTGACATGTTTAACAAATGATTAAAGAATTGGTTTTAAGTGTATCATCTTTAACTGTCGGCACTGTGGAAAAGTGATAAAACTAAAGCAATTGATTTTTTTCTTACTTATTGTGATGACTGAATTTTGAAATTAAACTTCATTTGTTGTGTAAGAAAGAGGGTTTCCTTATTAGTATGATGGTAACTTGTTCAGCACCTCAGGAACATCAATAACGAGCTGCACACACAAGGTTTATTATTTGAGTATTTTAATAATTAGCAGGTAGCTTTTTGTTCCAGGTCCTGCACACAGAATTGTTTTTGCTTTTGTGTTTCATTGTTCTTTAAAAACTTCAAGTAAACTTTGAACGCGATAGAGTTTGAGTGAGATCAGTGGGTAGATGAAAATGTTTTCTAAAATCTGATCCTACACTGGTCTGTAGGTGAATCTGTTAACTGCAATGAGATCATTTCCCCGGCAGTGATGCATGCACCTACAACACACACAGTGAGCTTCAGATCAGCGTGCTGTTCAATAGAAAGCCGTCTGAAGCTAGTGTCTCAGTCTCTTGGAATTAGATCATGTGGGTAAATAAACACCTCTTGCTTCCACTATAGTCTGTTTCAGTCTTCATCTCCACTGAAATCCAGCTGCAAAAGGCTGCCTTGTTACATGTTGCCCGGTGAGTCGTTCACTGAGCATCTACGGTACATAACTCCCTTCAAAGTCAAAACCAGAAACCCCACGAGCCAGAAACTTTCTGCTGTCAGAGAGACAGATGTACATGTATCTAAAAGCTTTCTAACATCATAATCTCGCTATGAGATCCTCTCTCCAGCAGCAATGCAGAGGGTGGAGCAGAGCACAGACAGGTCTGACATGAGTGGAATAAACTGGAGAGCAGCTCAGGGCGAGCAGATGGAAGGAGATAGGAAGTCCAGGAGGTGCCCAAGAAGAATAAGAGTGGGATGTTTATCTTCTCATAGCCCTCAGCTCAGCATTATTATTTTCTAGAACAGACGATAACATCGAGGGGAGAAAGTAAAGCAATTCCATGTTTAAAGGACAGAAAAGGTTTTAAGATAAAATAAATAATTGAATAAAATATAATTTTAGAGGTAATTTATGTTATAATATTCAATGTGTTAATTAACAAAAGGATATTCCTCCTGTTTATTATTGCAGAAATAACAGTATGAATAAATGTAATAAAGGTATCTGTACTTATCTGTGCTTGAGTATTTTTTTTCCTCCCTACATTTTAACACAAATATCTATACTTTCTACTCCTTTTATACTTTTTCAAAAGAGGCTCGTTGCTTTAGGTTCAGCTGTATCATTTATAGCATTTATGCTCAGGGGTTAAAGTGGGTCGGAATGAGTGCAGGTGTCCTTATGTTGTAGTCAGCATCTAGCTAGTGCTACAGAAGAAGAATGAGCATAAAGAGTAACGTTTCAACATTTCTAGCTCAAAAAACATCAGCAAACACACAGACTGTCTGTGAGCAGTGTTATTGGCTAAAATAAGAGAGGTTAGATTTAATGGTAATACTGCTCAGTGACACTAGGATAAACTGCAGACTTAAAGATATATAATAATAAATAATGTCATCACATATTGGACTTGTATATTATATATTGTGAAACGTCCTGCGAAGCAATCTAAGTATACTAACTTTGTGTTATTCAAATGTTGCATGAAAATACTGGGTAGTTTTGTGCAGGATAAACAGGTTAGCTTGCGTTAATGTGCTGGACTGGAACACAGTGATTGTAGTGGCCAGTGTTGGGTTACATTGTGGAGTAGTGTAGCAGAGATTAATTTACATTTAAGATGATGGCGCTTAGATTCATTCACTGAACTCAATTCACAATCCACAAAGTGCAACAGATCAGCTGATCACAGCCTGTACACTAAGAAAACATGGTGTACAGGCTGTAGCTAATATAAGAAATGATTGTGAACTGTTTGTATTTTCCCCATGCTGAGCCATTACAGCAGATCTTACTACTGTATCTCACTTTCACCCCTGACAGACAATAGTTTTCTTTACTCTCTTTTACTGCTTGTGTCTGAAAAAACAGATTCTGGGTGAGTACATTAATTAGAATTTGAATTTAGATTTGAATACCATTTGTATTCTTGTGTACTAATATCATTTTTGTATTATATTAATATGGCAGATATTCCAGTCACCTGTGCATAAAATAGATGGTAGAATTGTCCTTGAAGAAGCTACTCTTTACTTTGAATACATTTCAGAGCATGTACTTTTTCACTTGTACTTAAATAAAGAAGTTGAATCAGTACTTCAACTTTCAGTGGTGTATTTTTTAATATAAGTGTCTGTACTTCTACTTAAATACAGAGTGTCTGTACTTAGGAGGAGTGGAGCGGACAGCAGACACGCTCGCTCTGCGTAAAACCATAAAACCAGCTTGAGACAAGGAAGAGCCTGAAGACAGCACGCTGCTCTTCCCCTGTCTCTGCCTTTTCTGTATAAAACAGGTTAGTAGTGTGAGCTAACTAATTGCAATGCACATAAAAAGCCTAAAACCTTTTCTTGTGTGTCTGTCTGATGGACTGAACAAGAACTTTCCTGTCAGTTGTAATGAGAGTTGCTACTGAGGCTTCCACTTGTAGTGTAGTGAGATGCCGAGCCCACTAAAAGTTTTATGCGTGTGTGACTACGTCCCTGTTAGCTCGCCGTGATCGTATAGTGGTTAGTACTCTGCGTTGTGGCCGCAGCAACCCCGGTTCGAATCCGGGTCACGGCAGAGAAGTAGAACATCATAAGGACACTTCATTTTGCTGAATTTCCCGGAGAAACCAACCCAATGGATTAATATAGTTCTATCTATCCATCTATCTATCTATCTATCTATCTGATTAACATGAGTTCTGCATAACTAGGTCTCACTCATTATGCTTCTACATGTAAACAGAGTCTCCTATATTTTGATTTTTGGGAGATGTGGGAATATATTTCTTTATTATTTCCTGATGTGATGCATTGTTGCATGTGTTACGATATAAAGAGAAGATACAACGGTAATGCTTAGCAGGTTAATCGCAGTGTTAACGCTACTGCACAGACATATTTTTGAAGCTAGACAGCAGCAGAATTTTGTTACAGATTTGTTATAAATAAGGGGACTTGTAATTTATTTTGTAGACTTATACATAAAAAAACAAAAGGTAACCAAGAGGATTTAAAATGTGAACCTTATTGAATGTGATCCTTTTGTTAGAAGAGGAATGTGTGGAGAAAAGATGAACGCATGTGTAAATCAACAGAAACGAAAGATGTAAATTTCTGTATAGTAAACAGGCGAGGAAGAGCCTGCAGTCGAGCGCAACTCACGTCCTCTGTCTCTGCTCTTTGTAGAAGCTAAATAGTCATTAAAGCCATTACTGAGTTCCAGCTGCAATATTTAATGCAGCCACAGATGCATGTTAGTCAGTGTTCTGCTGTCTAACATGCAGCAGAACACTGCAGTATGTGTTCTGTGCCCGTTCCACCTATATTTATATTTAGTTAATTCATGTTTTCCATTTAATTTTGCAGGTTATCTTTTTAGAGTTTTAACAATCACTCTCCATTTATACCGTTTTAATCATGATCTTTTAAAAAAAAGTATAAATACGGAAAATTACATAAAATACACTCAAATAAAGCATTCATTAATTTTTGAAATTTTTAATATACTGTATCATTAGCGACAGAGAGTGGGCAGAGTGCGCAAGTGTACAGCACTTTGTGTTCAGCTGGGGGTTGTTCTGAAAGTGCTATATAAATACATTGCTTGTTTGCTTGCATGGTTTTTCCTATTTTTTTAAAAAACTAATTGACTATATACATACACCGCATATTTTACTAGGTTTCAGCACTGTGATACACTGATTTTTGAATGGTCATAACAACATTAGATCTGTTATTGTGAGTCATCAGAACTTCTGAGTGAAACATGGAGCATCCCTCTGTAACCATGGTTATTCACTGTCAGGCTTGACATTACTCTAAGCAGCATACATGATTTTATGAATCAGCGTTTGTGGATTTGTGGTTATGCTCACTCTCTCCCTTGCAGAATAACTTTGTTACAAGTAATACATTTGTTTTGCAATTAGGCTGACATGAGAAAATCGATGTGATGGAGTGGGAGAAGTGTGTCAGAGAAAGCAGCCCTAACTTGTAACAACAAAGCAAAAAAAAAAAAAAAACTTTTTTCTGTACCAATGTCTTCATTTGAGGCTCTTAATAAATTCCAATTTTGTTTTCTGTGAATCTTCTGGACCTGAACTCAGACCTGCATCTCTGATCTTCTTGGCATCTTCACTATGAGCTACGACAATGTGAAGGAGCTGATCTTGTTCTGCTAAGTTTAGCCCAGGTGGAAATGCTGCTGAGAGGTTGTGGGTGGAGTAGGCCAGCTGATCAGTGAAGAGGCTGATGTTTTTAAAAAGACCTATATGTTCAGAGGAGCCTGTATCTCTTCCTGCATTTATAGTTAGCTCTGTCTGTAGAAATGTTTCTATCTCAATAAATCTTGCTCCTTCTTCCTAAATCAGACAGCTACAACCTCTGTTACTGTACAGAGTGTGCTACTTGACTGCAAAGCTGTCATTTAGTTCTGTTTTAAGCTGGGATTTCGATTAAGTGGTCCACAGATAAAATTGTTAGTTATTCACATACAGAATTGTAAATGAATGACCTAGAGCAACTAGAGTTTGTATTTCTGTGTTTGCATCGCTGAGAAACTGAGACTTCTGCTAGCAGTTCTTAAACTTCCAGTGTTCTTTATCCCACAGGCTGAACTCTCCTCCCTGAGTCTCTGAATCCAATGAAATAAGAATGAACATTCAGTTATATAATGAAACATGCTGTAATTGAGGGGTTAGCTCATTATGCCACATTAGTCTGATATAAATAGTGAGCTATTAGACTTAATTTATTAGCTAGCTTCCTTTTATTAAAGAGCTTGGGGCCACATATGCTGTGACTCCTCATTTCCAAAACTGCTGCTTAAAATCTGATGGGGCCACCTGTGTGTTAGAAATTCTGACCATTGGTAATTTATTTTCACTGGTTGTGGACAATGGAAACTATTGTGGTATCGGTTATATTTAAATTGCTTTTATCTTCAGTCTCGACCCAATTAAAATATATATGATCAAATGAAAACATGTTCTTAGAGTACTAAAGTTTGATACTACTCTAAAACTTAAATCTCTTTAATGCAGAACTTTGTAGGAACCTATTTGGCAGCAGACATCTCCAATTTTTCTTTGTGAAGTCTGTGTACACAAAGTCATTGTTATATTGACAAGTTAACCATTGCTCCAGTTTCCTAATTAAAGCACATAGGACTCACTGTGTACCAATCTGGAGCCACACCAACAAGCCTGGATACTTTTGTGAAATATAGAAGTCAGATTTTCAAGACATTAAGTCTAACAAATTTCCCACCTGTGGGACTAATAAAGGCCATCTTATCTTATCTTAATGCCTTATTTTGCTGTTTTAAAAAAGAGATCATGCGTACAGAATTTGTATAATCTTACTTTTTTATCTTATAATTTTTGTTTTCTGAAGCATTCCCTCCTTTTCACCGCAGACATTAAATAAGATAGAGAATCTGTATCGTCAGTGAAGATGTTTATAAAAAAATACTGTTATAAAACAGTTTATAATTTTTTCAAAATCCTTAAAATTTTCTGTAGTTTATTGTCAGATGTTAATCTTGAAAAGTGCCTGACAGCAGGCAGACAGCATTTTATCTCTGATATGCACGCTTTCGTTTCTCCAGAGCAGTGCTTTCTTCCGTTTCCACCGGTCCTGTCTGATCGGTAAGACTCATCAGTCATCAGAACGACTTGGCTTTACTTGGGTCAGAACAATAATATCCCTGCCAAGCGTGATGGACAGCTGAGGCGAGGTTGCGAACAGCGGCATGGTGTCAGGACACAGACTGAAGGTAGAGAGAAGACAAATGTTGACGTTTCCATCAGAAATCTGCTCAAGGTGATGTTTGGGGCGGCTGCACCCTGCACCTGCAATAAAACATCCTCCAAACATTTCTTCAAGGCCTCGACTGTGATTGCACTGCAGTGTTGCTCATTGAAAAAGCAGTCACAAGAAACACTTCAGGTTCATCCACACTGGGGTTTATTGGATCAGAGAGGGTTTTTTTTTCCATTTTAAAATTTTTCTTCACACTCAAAGTGTGACAGCTGGAGTGAGGTGTGGGGAGTAAACTCACAGAAAGCATGTTGCTGCCTTCAATTCCCTCATGACATGACAGGATTTAATCATTGTAAGATCTGCTTGTGCCCTGCAGTGTTAAAAAGTCAAATTGATTTTGTTCCTAGAAAGGCTGCAACGACTGTATTGTTTTAAGCCTGGACTTTACTGGAAATACTTTTTGGCTGCTTGATAGTTCCCAACTATGTACCCAGATTTGAAATTAATCAATTGGTGCCAGCCCCAACCCTTTTAAACAAATGTGCACATAGCCAGATTGTGAACGACTGAGTTGATTTCCCAAGGTGATCCCCTGCTGTTCAACCACTTAACATGACTGCAGTGGTTAGATCTACTGAAGCCCGGTATCGAAAACATGCTGTGATTTTGCGTCGTAGTCCATTCGCTTACAGCCCCGATGTATAAACAGGCATTTGTTTGAACAGTCAGATGAGGATCCTGGAGATGTTGCTGCTTTTTACAGGCTGCAGTATCCCTAACCATCTGTCAGAGTTCATTATTTAAACCGACATTTGTAATGGTGCTCCTGTGTGGTCGTTGACATGCAGCGTGTGTTCAGAGACTTCAAACACGCACACTCACACAAAACCTGCAAATACCAATTGCTGAGATGAACAAACGAAGAAGACAGGAGGTGTGTGCCATATTTGACAGTGATGTTTATACAGTTCAAACTTTAATAAACTCTAAATCAGAAATAGATTAAACTCAGTAAATGCCATGAGTCACCAGTCACCAGTAAAGTGATTATAATTCAGATCACTGGTTGATTTTTTTATTTTCTCAGTAAGGCGTGGTGTACTGTAGAGAGCCGAGAGAGTAGCTTCAGACGGCTTTCTACTGAACAGCACGCTGATCTAAAACTCACCGTGTGTGTTGTCGGGTTAGACAAACAGTGAGTGCATGCATCACTGCTGGGGAAATGATCTCATTGCAGTTAACAGACTCACTTACAGACCAGGATGGGATCAGACTTTAGAATACATTTTCATCTACCCACTGATCTCACACAAACTCTATCGCGTTCAAAGTTTACCTGAAGGTTTAAAAAAACACTGAAACACAAAAGCAAAAACAAAAGTAAACTGAACTAAGATTTTATATAACACTGATTTAATAGCAATAACTACAACAGACAGCCTGGAGAGATTCTGTTAAAACTCTTGCCTAAACCCTGTCAAATGTGGCTTCAACCTGGTCTAAACCGAACAAAATCAAACCTAATATGGCCTAAATATTAACCCCGTTGAATATCCACTGTCTTCTTGTTTTATTTTGTTTTATTTTGTTCAGCTTAGCTGTTTTCACTGCCTTAAGACATTGTAAAGGTAAGGCTTTCAGCACATTTGAGTAAAATAACAATAATTCAGTAATTTCCAAATGCACATAAGTGAAACTGAGTTATCCTGTCAGCTTCACTTTGATTATTTTGTATATTAACATTCAAATGGTGTTAACAGTGAGTTCAGGAAGCTGAACTTTGAGGTTTTCTGAATCAGCTCCATTTTAAGATTCAGACAGTTGTAAAAGATTTTGCTCCTTTTACATTCAGATTTTCTGGGAGAACTCATGAAAACACATGGTGAGAAAATCTTGTGATTCTATAGGCATTCATATCAATCAGCTCCGTCCTTCGCATTGTGACATTTTGATTGGATCCTGCAAGCATCAGTGGTAATAAATGATCTCCGGGATCTGCGTGACATCGTCTTCACTAGTCAAAACCATCAGCTCTCTCACTCTCTGTGAACAGGGCCCAATCACAACAGTAGCTGCCCCAAGGCTGAGTCATAGATGGAGAGACGACCAAAAAATGCACATCTTAATGATCAGCAGGCTGAATGCTGGATCCAAAACAAATGAATCCACACACCAAATGTCTCCCACATCAAGACTTACTTACTATATAAGGCTCTTCTTTAGATCTTTTCATATCTGCTCTAGATCTGCTTTTCTTCTTTAACATCAGTTACAGGAATATCTTACAAACACACAAAAAACAAACCTTAGAAAAAACTGCAACTGATCCTTATTACTGGAAAGAATAGGAACAAATATCAAGTGTATTTTACTTTAGAAGAAAATGGGTTTTAAGTGTGCATTGCCTGGATATACACCTGAAAACAACTGAAGCATGTGCATTTTGTCAGACACTAACAGTGGATCAAAGACATCCAGGGTTTTATAGTTTGCTGTTGAACATCTTATATGGATTATTACATTGTGGTGAGTTTTACTACCTGTTGGAACAAACAGTTGCAGCAGGATGGATCCATAAATCCCTGAATAACAGTCGTATTAATTCAGCGCTCCATAAAAGTGATGTTTGCTGCTGCTGACTTGATGACGTGCCATAAATATCTTCTGCCACTGAGGCTGATCGCTTCATCCGCCACTGAGCAGCGCACACATCCTGCACACATTAACAAAATCCATTCATATGGAAAAACACAAATGTTGTTAGTCGTTTCCCCGATTTACTAGTAATAAATGATTTTTTAACCGAGTGTCTTTTCTTTTTGAAAAATAATTATTTTAAGTATTAAAACTTGTTCTTAAGTAGTGCATTAAACATTTTTTTATTCCAGCTGTTTCAGTGTTGTATCACTGAGTTTTACCTGGAACTGTCATTAGTATCATTTTAATAAATGACCAGATTAACGTCCAGAGATCATTTGGTTTGAACCCTGATCATGGATTATGGGCCTAAGTAGAAATGAACATATTCTGATTATGATGAGAAAAGATGTGCAGCTGGAAATTTGTTTCAAAAATCTGCTGCATTGCACAATGAATCTCATATGTTACTCTGTTTTTTAATTCAATTTATATTTAACTATCGAGTTAACCAGTGTTGTTAAAAGAAGAATTATCAAGGGCACACATTTTCTGGGTGTTATAGTGTGTGACCAGCTCCCAAGACGTACAATTGCATGGCTGTTGTGAACAGAGACACTTCTAGTTTACCTGGCCAGCACTTGGTGGCAATTTATATCACAGAGAACAAATTAAGATATTTCTTGACAGTTTCAGGAACCACCTGGACAATTTTTCAGGGTGTTCCTTGTGAAAAACTGCACCAGTATATATTTTTTTGTTGAAGACAGGTTCAGAGTGACCTCCGCAGCCTGCTGTCAACAATGTAATGTGTGCTTTTTTTTGGTGCCATATAGAATGCAGGATAGCTTTCACACAGCTGATTAATATGTCTGATGGTAATCTTGTTTTTAATAGTCCATGCTTTTCTGTTTTGGTAAGTAAATACAACCAGTTCCATATGTTTCAGATATGTTTGTAACATGAATACTGGTATGCAACAATAAAAGACACAATATGAGATCATATTTTACTATCTATTTATTAACATGTTTTAGTATAAAAACCGCCCTGCGACAGACTGGCGACCTGTCCAGGGTGTACCCCGCCTCTCGCCCTATGACAGCTGGGATAGGCTCCAGCGCCCCCCGCGACCCTGAAAAGGATAAGCGGAAGCAAATGGATGGATGGATAGTATAAAAACCATTCATATAAAACATTCCTAATTAACTTTAGCATTAAGAAATAATAAGAAAAGCATTCACTGTCTTTTTCAGGGATCTGTATGAAACACATGAGTCAAGTAACCATGTAGTTTGGTCAAACGTGGAGTAGAGGTGCTCAGACATGGCACCACTGACAGAGTGAGCAGGGAATATACAGAAGCACAGGCTGTTGTTGTCACTGTTGGGGTTGTACAAACACTTCCACTCTTGGCGCTAGAATGAGCCACACTTACACTATCAACACAAAGAGCAGAATTAGAGAGACCAGTAAAAGAAGCCACATTTGGACCTGCAGCACAAGCAGTAGCAGTATCAGCAGATTTAACACACCTATCACATAGAACATCATCATCATCAAGACCAATTTCACACACACACACACACACACACACACACACAGCCTGGAACTGCTCAATTTCAATCCACCAATCAGAGAGGCTGCTTCTGTCTGGTTCCTCAGGCTGTGCACTTTTTCCTGTCAATACAGCTGCACCCCTTGCACACACAGACACAGACAGAGGCTTTCTGCAATGTATTTCTGACATGGAGCATTAACATAACATCTTAACAAAAGTATTTTGACTTAACAGAAATATAAAAACATAATAACAAGCTGAAGCTGTCTGCTGAAAACAGCTGAAAATAGCTGAAGAAGATGAAGTCAGTATTTGAAAAGTAGTTGAACTTGTAATCGTTTTGCTCAACTTAGCAAAAATGTAATAACTTGGCAGAAATGCAATAACTTGGAAGAAACATAATAACTTGGCAGAAATGGTACAACACAGCAGAATTATTGTAATTCAGCAGAAATGTTAATATTTAGCACAAACATAACAGCTTGGAAGAAGTGGTGTAACAGTATAACTTAATATACAGTAGTATAATAGTAGTAGAAATGTAACATAGTAGCAGAAATAGTATAATTTAGTAGAAAAGAAATAACTTAAGCAGAAATATTGGAAAAGCAAAATGGCCAGCTGAAAAAAGCTGAAGTTTTCTCAAAACTACTTATTTTTCAACAGTGAAAAATTGGCAGAAACATTAGAAAAGCAAGAGGGAACAGCCAGCAGATACACAAAATTACAAATATGGACACATATGAACACACACATGCACACAGAGACTCACACAAACACACAGACATGGAGCACCAAGGGGCCTGAGTGGATCTATGCCAGTCAATGAGTCTGAACTCAATTTGAATCCACCAATCAGAGAGGCTGTGTACTTTTTCCTGCCCAAACAGCTTCACCTGCTGCAGCCCTTACACACACACAGGCAAAGAGAGACACAGGCTTTCTGCAGTGTATTTCTCATATAGAGGATTCCCCCTGAACAAATGGCAGATACACAAGGGTAAGGCAAAAAACAGCCGATATTCTGAAAATATTCAGCTTTTTTCATTTGAGATTCTTGAGTTTAGACATTTAAAATACATAATTCCACTCTTCCAGTGGTTTAAAGAATATGAGCTATTAATATTCATTCAGATGTGTTCTAGCTCTAAATTTTCTTTTGCCATTAGACAGTTTTTCTTATGTACATTTTCAAGCTGTTCAGCTAGTTTCTAAGTTCTTCTATGTGAATTTCAGTTCTGTGCTTTGGCTGTCAGGTGAATGTTTCGGTGTATTTCAGCCCATTAAACATGTTTTTCACCAAAGATTTCAGCAATTATAAAAATTCAAATCAAACTATTCAGCTATTAGCATTCACACTACATTTTCTACAGGAAATGCATTTTATATACCAGTTTCAGTTACTGTTGTTCATATGTTAACAGAATAAGTTCAAACTGTAGTAAAAATGATACCATCAATATGTTATGTTACTGAACTACACTTACTGGACTTGTGGAAGTATTTTGAGAACCATAAGAGACTCTTACAAATGTTTGAAAGAAAAAACCCTTTAATATAGATGGAGACTGGTGTAGAAATATGAATGAGTTTATAAAATTTGATTTCTGTCATGGTGTGCTGTGACAGGCAGGTTGTAGGACCCAAACACAGGACTCTTACGTGGAATGAAACTTAAATCGACATTTTTTATTGCTGGAAAAACATTTTCATTAGAGATAAACATCACAAAAAACAAACCAAAAACTCATATAGATACTCAACTGGACTCAAGAAACTAAAAACTAAGAAACAAGAACGAGGAAAACAAATCTGGAACTATGAACAAGAATTAAGTAAAGAACCCCAAGGGGAAAAAAAACACCCAGCCCACTGAAAACTAAAGAAACCCTAAAAACATGAACAACAGTCATTAAGGAACATATTTATATATTTGCAGTTACTGGAACACCAATACTGGGTCGCAGTTTCAGTGTCAGTCAGTGACTTTTGGTCTGCAACAACAGCAGAACAGACTTTGAAGTCTTTTGAAGAAGCCCTTTTTCTTCTTCTTCTTATTGATCTGAAGGTCTTTGGACTTCATACTGGGTTCAGGAAAAGGTTCCTCACAGGGAACATCAGGAACTGGCCCAATTTTCGAAAGAGATCCTTTGATCTTAAGATCTTCGTTGTTAAGACTGGATTCGGACTCTGCAAAGGGTTCCTCACAGGGAACGTCAGCCACTGCCACAGTTTCTGAAAGAGGCCCTTTGATCGTAAGGTCTTCAGGCTTCATACTAGATGAACTTACAGCATGAAGTTCCTTACCGGGAACATCAGGCTCTGGCACACTTTCTGAAAGAGGTCCTTCAATCTTAAGGTCTTGAGAACTCAGATTGGATGCCCTTTCAGCAAGAAGTTCCTCACAAAGAACTTCAGGCACTGGAACATGTTCTGAAAAAGATCCTTCGGCTGGTGGAACATTTGCCATTGAAAGACCGTCAGAGGAGCGTTCTTCATTTTTGTTCTTCACATCAGGAAGAGTTGAAGGGGGCTCAAACATTTCAGATATCCAGATCATTGCTACATCAGCAATGGTCTTCAGCAACACTGGTGCAAAGTTTGCAATTTTGATCGACAGAATTTGTTGAGGAAATTTCTTTCTGATCTCCGTCAGGATGCTGTCGACCATATTGTCTCGGATGGAGCGTGTGAAGATGGCCTGTGTTTCCTTCGCTGTGAGACTCTTGGAGACATGATCCAAAGTGGCCTTGGTGACACTCGTTGATAGGATGCTTAGAGTCTGGGAGGCCATGTTTAGGAGGGGACGAGGAGGAAGCTCCCAGAAGCCCTGGAGAACGCGGGGAACTACCTCGATCACTACCTCCTGCGCGGTGAGCAGTTTGGTGTTATGCTGTTGCTGCTGCTTCTTTTTAAGGATTTCAACGTAATCTTTCACCATGCTGAGGAGTTTAGGTGTTCTGTAGAAAAACATTATAAGAATTATTTTTTAAACATATTCAAAGCACCACTTAAATATTGAGACACTGTAGCTGGACTGTTAACCCTATAATGCCCTTTCTGTCATACTTGATACATGAGTTTCTGAGACCTCTATCTCATCAACATGATCAATACTTGCCATAATTTCAAAATGTTATGGAGAAAACTCTTTTTTTGTCTAAAGTTAACATTGTTGTTAACAAAAAGTTGCCAAAAACACCCAATGTATCAAATGCTATACAAAAAAATATAATAAATACATAATAAAAGTATATCATACACAAGATGACATAGCAAAAAACAAATTTGTGGATTTTGTTTAAAGGGTTAATAAATATCTCAGTTCCAAAAAATCAGAATTTTCTGGCTATTTTTTGGTGGGTTGGGTCTTGGAGGGTTAATAATTGTATATTACATGTGACTCACTGAAATTTAGGAGGTATGGCCTCTGAGAATTGAAGAAGCATTCTAGCTTGAAATTCAACGTCCCTCATTTTATTGATGACGTTTACCGCCCATACCTGAAACAGAAAACACATTTACAGTGCAGTTATGTTTAAAGGTTATGTGAACATAATGAAAAAAAAAAAAAAATTCCAAATTACTACAAATCTTGTGAGTTTTCTAGTCTTACCAGCCTCAGAAGAGGTTTGGCTTCCTCTTCTTCAAAATCCTCTAATTCAAACTCCCATAGCCTTCAAAAAAAAGCAAAACAGAGGTTTTCTCTCAGCATTTACACTTCATCACAAACAGACTTTCAGGTGTAGGGATGGGTATCGTTTAGGTTTTATTCGATACCGGTGCCAAAACGGTACTTTTGAAACGGTGCCGGTGCTTAAAGAATAAAGAACACAAACTTCGTCCAAAAACCTCTTGTGTTTTTATTTTTCCCAGTAATTTTTTTTAAGCAAAATGATAACAAAGTTAGCCCTTTCTGTCAATAAAACATAACTTCTTTGGTTGGAACCAGTGCTTAAACAATTGAAAACACAAACTTTGTCATGAAACCTGTGATGTTTAGCAGTTTTTTTGCAAGAAGATAATCATATTAGCCTTTTCTGGAGCTATACGGCATCGCTCTTGGCTGATGGCATGCCCAGCACAAGAGAAAACTCTTTCAGAAGGCGTTGATGAGGGTGGGACACACAAGTATTTTTCTGATAGGGCAGATAAATTGGGGAGTGTATCCCTCTTACTCCACCACCAGGCCACAGGGTCTTGTCCAGAGGTAATTCCTGGCAGTCTTTTGTATATTTGAAGCTCCTTCTGTACCTGCTCTGTGATTGAGGGGACTCTACCCGCTTGAGAAGCAGCCTGTTGAAGCTCTCTGTCTTCATACTCAAACAGCTTTTCTAAGGGTGACTTCTGGACCTTACTTAGCTGAAAAACAACAAAAAAAAGATGTGTGAGGTTTGCAAAATAAATAAAGATCACTTTTAGAATGTAGTGGTTGTGTTAGAAAAAATCTGAAATTACATATTTTTCTGGCTTGTCCATGTCAGCATCATCCACCTCGCTGTGTGCTTTGGGGTCCTCAGTGGGAGGCTATGGACACACAGATAGTACAAGAGCATTCCTTCAACATATAAACTACATCATGATGCAAAAGAACAAGATTGTACACACACAATGAAAATACCTGTGCAACTGCTGCTGTGGCATTTGCAACTGCTGCCTTCTCCAACCTGTCCCAGATGTCAGTAGCTGCCTCACCACCTAGCCTGCCTTTAAAACGTGGGTCCATCATCATGGCCTCCTTCAGAAATTTCTGAAGGTTTTCATCCTTTAAGTAAAACAAGATATAACATAGGAGCTGATACTGAAAAAAGGTAACCCTATTTTTCATGCGCATTGATACTGTCTGCAAATACCTGATATCTTTTCTGCAGACTACCCCAGACTTTCCCTTTTATTGAAGAGGTGAAAACACTGTCTTCATCACATCGTCTGAAATGTGCCTCCAGCTTGGCCAGGATGGGGATGATTTGGCTGCATGTGGGTGACGTGTCACTTGACACACACATGGTTGACGTGTACAGGACTTGCATGCACTTAATAAACTCCTCTGCCTTCATTAAATCGGTGTGCGTGAACCTTTCTAGCCTGTTGAAAAATATTCACAATGTTAAAGGTAACTGACGTAATTTAGCTCTTGCAAGTGATGCTCATGTCATTCACTTACTTGTCCTTCTCCATAGGCTTCCTCAGCCGTAGATCCAGAGCAGCTGCCTGGATTGCATCAAACTGCTCCATAAATCTCTCCACCATTAGGAAGAGAGAATTCCAGCACGTCTTAACGTCAAGAATTACATTATGCTCTGGCAAATCTAAAGCACAGATAGACACAAACATATTTTAAATTACTATAAAAAAGGTAATATGAATAACAATACTTCTTGATATGTAACTGCATGCGCTACTTACTCAGGATTCGCTGCTTTTCTCTGAGCACAGTTTTGCTCAACGATGAACGTTTGAGCCACACCACAACTGAACGGATTTTGGCACACCAGCTGGAAACTGCAGGAATGTCATACACCTTTTGTGCGGCCAGGTTGAGGGTATGAGCAAAGCATCCCACTTTTAAAAAGTCCAATTTTTTCAAAGCAACATCCATGTTGCAGGCATTGTCTACAGTGGCAGCAATTATTTTCCCTCCCAAGTGAAACTGCTCCACAAGACTTGATATTTCTTTAGCGACAACTGGACCTGTTTGTGACTCACAAACTGCTTCAGTGCTAAGCACATTCTGCTTCATTTTGCCTTTGTAGATGTAGTGAACAGTCACTGTGAGGAAATGGTCCTGAGCAATACTGGTCCATCCATCACAGGTGATAGCGACCTTGTTAACCTGTGCCAAATTCTGGATGAGGTTGCTTTTCTCCACGCAATACCAAGCAGGTACAAGTGTGTTGGATAGATCATCCCTCGATGGGGGCTGATCCCTTGGATTAAGGGCAGTGGACATCTCCCTGAATTAAAAAAACCCCAAACCAAACCAAAACAAAAAACAAATTTATAAAAAGAAAGTGTTTTTGACTTGAAATTTAATTCTTTTTTTCAGATAAAATAAATAAAACATATAAACCAGTTCCCAAAATAAACAGAAAATACATTTGAATTTTCATTAATTTTTTTCTTCCAGATAAAAAATAAAAACATATAGTTCACCTTTTATTCAAATATAATTTACTTATAATATTTAGAGAAGACTTACAAAGCTAAGCAGCTATGAACATATTAACCTTTACAGTATTATACAGTCTATTTTTTTATGTAAGAGTAATACAACATTTTTCACCTGAATGATGGTGACTCCACCGTTGAAAATGGATGGAGATCTTTGACTATAAACTTTGTCACTGCCCTATGAATTTCGTCCACTTTTTCTTTCGTCATTTTAGCCTTTTTGGCCAGGGTGAAGGGAGTATCTGCCATCAAACAAGAAGACAGCCGCATGTAACTACGACGGTGTTTGCTAGTTCACCTTACATGCATTAATTTAATAACATGGTTAGCATACTCAACTTAAATTGCACACGAACAACATTAAGATACTCACCCAGAGAAGAACGGGTGCTGCTGCCATCATCATCATCAGTCATCATTTCTGCTACACTGGCAGGGCTAGGGGCCGGACTCTCCTCTTCGGGTTCTTGGATGTTGCTAACTCCGAGAACAGGCACCACACCCGCAGTAGATGTGCTCGGTGTGATGTCTTGCTGCAAGTTATCAAATGCGGTGCATTTCTCGGCTTTTAAAAGAACGCCATGCGACGCCATGTGTTTCATTAGATTTGAGGTGTTACCTCCTTTGCACAGTATTACCTTTAAGCATTTGTTGCAGGCTGCTGAGTTTATATCTTTTGCTGTGAAGTACAGCCACACTCTCGAGCGCTTCACCTTCGCCATTTTAGCTCTGCTCTAAAAAAACCCCGTACGTACCTGGGCCCGCCTACTATCCTTGGAAAGGTAGTGATTGGCTAGATTTCTCAGGGAAAAAAAGCACCGAAATGAAGCACCGAATTGTGCGCTGCTTTTCGGTCTGGTTACTACCGTTTATGTCAGAACCTGTTCCACAATGGCACCGGACACCGGTACCCATCCCTGTTCAGGTGTCACAGTAACTCACTGCTCTCTGAGTGTCTCCCTGCTTTTCTCCACCAAAAGATCTCTCAGATCTTCAGCAGTGACATTAGGTGGAATTACATCTTCCTGCTGAAGTCGGAGAAACTCCATCATAATCACAATCTAAAAATAAAAGGAGACATTTAATCACCACCACTCTCAGGTCCTCAGAAATTACCTGATATTTTCTGTCAGCTTTGGTTTGCATGAATCTGGGTCTTGCCTGAGTCCTGTAGCCCGGAAGATACCAGCAGATCTTTACAGCTGTTTCATAAATCGGTGTGTTGAACAACACCTGTCAAAGTCAAAGGAGTTTGCAAAGAAAAAAGCGTCTGGACTTCTTTAAGTTGCTTGAAGACGTTTCACCTCTCATCCGAGAAGCTTCTTCAGTTCTAAGGTCAAATGGCCGAGAGTCCCAGATTTAAACCCAGTGGGAGTATCCCCCCAAGGAGGGACAAAGGACATTTTGGGAGGAGCACCCTTCAACTGGTACGGGAGTATGAAAGGGAATCAAGGAAACTGGCAGATTATAGAAACCACCTCCGTTTCAACCTAAGATGCAGACAAAGCAGAGTTGTTCCTAAGAGCTTGCGCCTTGGATCCACTGTCAGGGGACACAGAGCAGACTTGATTCTACAGAGAGCCCAGAATCACCTTTTAAGTGAAAGGATAAGACAGGTCCATTTCACTATAGATGCCCTCCAGATCAAGATCAGCCAGACTCTGCAGGAATTGGAAACCCTTCTACCCTCTCCAATCTTAGAAGAGGTTCACAAGTTTGTGGACAAGGCTCAGCGGGCCCAACTCTCTCAAGGAAAAGAAAGACAACGCAGGAAATTTCACACCTTGCTTTCAAAAACCCACACTCTTCAGTCTGAAACCACACAACTCAGAAAAGAAAACACACCCGAAGACAGTCGGGAGAAATGGGTAAAGAACTTTTCAGACCGGAATCTCACTGAACCTGAAAAGAGGGTTTTAGCCAAAGGACTCAATTTCGCCATTTCTCCGCAACAGTTGCCCATAGTGGACCTCATCACAGCCACAGAAACCGCCATACGGATTAATAAATTATCACAGACAGAAGCAGAGCAAATCAGGATGAAAGTCTCAGCCACCCTCTCCAGTGCGAAAGTCCCTCCGTCTAACCTCACACTACAAGAAAAGAAGGCCGTCGCTTCCCTGAGCAAAGACCACAACATCACTATATTACCAGCAGATAAGGGAAGGTGCACCGTGGTCCTAAACACAACGGATTACCACACAAAGATCACTACTCTCCTCAGTGACAACAACACCTACGAAGTTTTAAAACGAGACCCCACAAGCAGTTACAAAAAGAAAGTCATAGCTTGCCTTCAAGACCTTGAAAAGGACAAAATCATTGACCGCCTCACATATCACCGCCTTTATCCAGGGGATGCCATACCCTGCATTTATGGACTTCCTAAGATCCACAAGGAAGGGGTCCCACTCAGACCCATAGTCAGTAGCATAAACTCAGCTACTTACAACATTGCGAAACACCTTGCTACCATCCTTGCACCTCTCGTGGGGAACACCCCACACCACATCAAGAACTCCACCGACTTCACCGACAAGGTCCAGAAACTTACCCTGGATCCAGATGAAACCATGGTGTCCTTTGATGTAGTCTCTCTCTTCACTTGCATACCCACCACGGAGGCAGTGGAGACTGTCAGAAAACGACTACAAGAAGACAGCTCCTTGGAAGACAGGACCAACTTCACACCCGATCAGATCTGCACACTGTTAGACCTCTGCCTTACCACAACATACTTCAAATACAACGAAGGCTTCTACAGACAAAAACATGGCTGTGCCATGGGCTCCCCTGTGTCACCTATTGTAGCCAATCTTTACATGGAGGAAGTGGAAAGAAAGGCTCTTGGCTCTTTCAAAGGAGGAGTACCCAGCCACTGGTACAGATATGTGGACGACACCTGGGTCAAAATCAAGACACAAGAAGTGGAATCCTTCACTGCGCACATTAACGCTGTGGATAAAAACATCAAGTTCACCAGGGAAGACACAAAGGATAACTGTTTGCCTTTCCTGGACTGCGCTGTGCACATTGAAGAGAATGGCAACCTCAACATTGAAGTTTACTGGAAGCCCACACACACGGACCAGTACCTCCTCTTTGACTCCCATCACCCTCTGGAACACAGACTTGGAGTAATTAGGACCCTACACCACCGGGCAGAACATGTTCCCTCTAAGCCTGAGGGAAAAAAGAAGGAACACACACATGTAAAGGAAGCACTGAAAACATGTGGTTATCCTAACTGGGCATTCATAAAGTCAGCAAAGAGCCACAGAAAAGAAGATCAGACACCAGCGAGGGAGGATAAGAAAGACAGAAGCAACAACATTGTCATCCCCTATGTAGCCGGTGTATCAGAGAAACTCAGGAGAGTTTTCTCCAAGCACAACATCCCAGTGTACTTCAGACCCAGCAACACACTCAGACAGAAACTGGTTCACCCGAAAGACAAAACTCCAAAACACAAACTGAACAACGTGGTGTATGCTGTACAGTGCAGCGAGGAATGCCCAGACCTCTACATTGGAGAGACCAAACAGCCACTTCACAAGCGCATGGCACAACATAGAAGAGCCACCTCCACAGGACAAGACTCAGCAGTCCACCTGCATCTTAAGGATAAAGGTCACTCTTTCGAGGATGCCAATGTTCACATATTGGACAGAGAGGACAGATGGTTTGAAAGAGGAGTGAAAGAGGCCATCTATGTCCACTGTGAGCGACCATCTTTGAACAGAGGCGGTGGTTTACGACACCAACTGTCTGCCATCTATAATCCAGTTTTGAGTTCCCTCCCCAGACGCCTTAACGCCCACTCACATCCTGGGCCATCTGACCTCAGGAATTCACATGACAAGGTGGGGCCAGGTTTCACAATGAGCTCACCCGAAACCCTGGCTGATTAGGTCCCACACCCGCTTTCACACCTTGGCGCATGTGATTAGAGGATCACCAGGGGGTCCTTTGTCCCTCCTTGGGGGGATACTCCCACTGGGTTTAAATCTGGGACTCTCGGCCATTTGACCTTAGAACTGAAGAAGCTTCTCGGATGAGAGGTGAAACGTCTTCAAGCAACTTAAAGAAGTCCAGACCCTTTTCTTTGCAAACTCCTTTGACTACGATGACCTGGATGACTGAGAATCTTCACAGACAACACCTGTCAAAGAAATAGCAATTTAGTCATTGTTACTTTAAATGATTCTCAGTTTGTCAACTTTTAAAACTACATCAAATTCTTCAAATTATTGAAATGCAGTAAAAACAAAAACTGTCACGTACCCTGATAGGTTTATAGATCCCTTGACTTGATTCCATTTAGACGTTGTCAAATCACAGTCGGGAAGAATAACTTTTAAGTGCTCTCCAACGATGGCGTGCGGTGGGCTCTTGACTTGAAAATGCTCTCAACTCGGTGGTCTTGTCGAACAGATGAGCTCTTTTGACAGTCTGTTTATTTATGAATGCAGAATTTCTTGAACAGTCACCATGGAAACCTGATGCAGCTTCATGTTATTAAATTAAAAGAAAACTATGTATTTTGCACTACATTACACTAAACTTCATTTATAAGTAAAAGTGTGGGTTAGGTCACTCCTGTGAAAAGAGCCACACAAACAACAAATTGGTGCATTTACAGTAGGCATGCAGACCTAGTCATGATGACCCTCCAAAGATTTAGGCTACAGGAAACAGTTTAATTCAAATACAATTTATTGTCAAAATGTTATAGTGGTGATCAGTGACTGCCTTTTTACAACTTACCCATTATAAAGTGACTGCAAATATTGTGGAACCGATTCATAGCGTTTAATTGCTTGTGTGCTGGAATGCATTAAACACAAAAACCAGGAGCTGCAGAAACCCAGTAATGCTGAAGATGCATGCAAGGAATTTATCTGTGCATTTATGTTTACATCTGTGTGTCAGAATGTGTGTGTATGTTTTTACATTTAATTTAGGACACACACACACACACACACACACACACACACACACACACATCAGCCACCTGTGCAGAGCATCAAATTGCTCAGTTGTTACATCAGAGCAATGAATAAATGCATACAAAGTCAAAGCAGACACCACACTTGGCCCTAATCTCTTTGGGATTATTATTGACACCAGGCTGATCAGACTCATCACCATGTTCTAAAAAAAAGTTTTAGTGTAATTACCTCATTGCTGATCATTTGGAACGACCAATTTGAAGAAGCCAGAGTGCTGCTGGGTTCGAAGTCTGAATGCCTGATTAACTCATTGTGTGAGTTTTTATCCTACTCCATGTTGGTGTGTGAATTTGAATATAGCACAAAAAATGCAAAATGTAAAAAGCAAACCTGATATTTACTACTAATGTTTATAATTTTTATAGAATACATGAAATGTGTAACAGAATACAAACCACGAAATTTGGAGGCAGATCCAGATTAAATATGGGGCTTATGAAATATGGCCTTGGGACCTCCAAGAAAGAGAACTTATTTCTAACAATGTGCCTTTAAACACAGGTACTACACTCTTTTAAGTCAGAATACAACCAGACGGACTGTTTAACGTGCTAGGACCTGGCGTCCACATATGGAGACGTCACATTTTGGGTTGTCTAGACAACAATACTAAATTTTGCTCTTACAAATGAGCCATACTGCTCAAAGGGGCACAATTGTTGTTTCTCATTTTGTTTTTGTACTCAGGAAAAATGCTGCTGTGTTCAGACACCAAATAAAGAGTTTTGCACATCATTACTCAATTGGTACTTTATTCTGTTCTATCAAACTCTGTAAAGCCCAAATAGCAAAGAGAAATTAAAAATGCATGCCATGAAAGAGTTTGGTCTCAGGAGGTTATAGAAACTCCTGTACATGCCTGGCAATTCGCTGATCCCACTGGCTCAATGTCAGCTTATGGCTCAGCTGATCCTTTTCTACATACTCAGTTGGCTGTCTAATGTGTTGGCGTGCTTCATCTGTGCAAACTACCTTGCGACTCATCTCCCCGCATGCAACACTATTTGAAAATTACCTGCTATAACCTTCACTAGTGTAACCTACACAGAAAAGTAACTGAGTCTGAACATGTTGGGTCTGAAACATATTGATCTGATATTAGAGGAAACCACAGCTGACAGAAGGGAAACACTGGGTCCTCATAAAAAATTGAGTGGTACGTTGGAGATTGTGCACAATGTTCAGAAGGTTGACTTTAGAATTCTGCAGATTACCAAGAAACAGCCTGAATTTATGCATTAGCCAGGAGCTGCTCTAGCATCAGTATGTGATAAATGATGAATGACAGTGTGGTTTATTAAACAGAAAACCTCATAGAGCGAAGGAGCAAATCATATGAGCCACAGCGAGTAGAATATTGACTGCAATGTTACTGCACAAACTCTTGCTATTTTCTTATTCTGGATCATTTTAAACAAAGTCAGACTTGTATAACAACTATTTAAAAAAAAAAAACCCTGAAAAGCTGTACAAAACAAGCACAAAGAGATATAAAAATGACTCAAAAGAGTAACAAGAACAAGATTCCACAAAGACGTGAAATATTGCCAAAGAAGCAATTAAAGGATAAATAAACTGTAGCACTTTCTAGTTACTAGGGGACCCAGCACCACACACACAGGGACTGACAGGTTTGTGATTAAGTGCAATTGTTTTATTTAGTGTTCTCTCAGACTGCAGTATCCACTGCGTCTACTTTCTGCCCAGCTTGCTCCATCACTTGCTCATCGCTGATTGACTGATTGACTGATTGACAGATGCTCCTTCTCCACCATATTGTAACACGTCTCGTGCACCAACAGTTTCCGGCTGACGTAAATGACATATCGTAACTTAAAAAATATTTAAATTAAGATATGACTTGGGGTTTATCTGAGCACAGTGGTAAAGAAATGGTCGTAGAGTTACTAAAATGTAAAGCAAGAAGGATACTATTAAAGACAATCCCTTCAGGTTACACGTGGATTTATCTTACAGGTGTAAAGACCTGCTAACTGTTCACATTTCAGGAGTGTAGTTTACATTTGATAAACATTGGGCAACAACAGAGCTGTTCATGTTCTTAATCCTGTTCTTAAAATTATTTGTTTTAAAGAACTTCACAGAAATCAGTCTTACCAGGTTCTGGAAAATAATGGATCAATCAGTAAGTAGAAGCTGACAGATATAAGAGCAGATGAAGAGAAGAAGCTGCAGAGATGAACCGCGATGCCTCGTATCATATAAAAGGAATAAAAGGATAAAAGGAAAAGAAAGCATAATAAAGACTTGGAGATTACATACAATGGGATTAATCTGATGAAGGGGGATTTTTCCAAGCTTCCATTTTTTTCTTTTTTTCTTTTTTTAACCAGAGTTCTTTTCCAGTTGTGCACAGGGAAGAACACAAGTGACACAGTGCATGTGCGTCTCACAAAAACATATGCCTCAAAATAATATCCTGATATATTCTGTCTGAATAATATTAGCAATTAAAAATATTAACTGTTACTGAGATGGAAAATCTAAACTGAAAAAATGATTTTAACAAGACAGTACAAACAAGAAACAGACAAATGTTGATCTTTTTTATTCTTGTCATATTTACTTTACTTCTGCTTGGTTTTACTTGTAGGTGAACACCACTGTGTGATTTCTAAGAGAAGAAATATCATATCGTTGTTCATACAGGGTCTAAATGTTAAGGGGGATCTACAAAATAAATCCACTGGTAACTGGCATATTGATTGGATTTCTACCTGCCCTTCTTGACAAATCTGGCTCCCAACTTTTCTTCAAGTCAAGTTTAAGGGTGGAAGGAAATCCAGCAGACAATCACTCATGTGCAAGTACAAGTGGTTAAAATAGTACTATGAAAGAACAAGAGCTCCCAAAGCTCTCTTATTATTAGATTATTAGTAGTAGATTTGTTTTAAATTTCCTGATACAGCTCATGTCATTCTCACAGCTCTTCTCATTATTTTCAGCATCTTCCTGCCAGTGTAGTGTTGCCGGGGAAACCGACCTTGCCAAAAGAACTTTACTATGAAGCACAAAAGAAGAGAAGAAGGAACTTCATCTGAGATACACATGTAATGATCAAATGTATACAGAGTGTTACTGACTAGGTTAATTGAAATATCCTTATAACAATCACCAGTAATATAACAGCTAAAATGTTTTGGTTAAAATATATTGTCTGTAACTGTAAAATGGGGGGACAGAGTGGAGAGACTCAAAATCTCAGTTTCAGGATAGCATTACATTTTTAGGGAGTACCAGGTTCCAGTAATGGCATGGCAAAATGGCAATCTTGCAAAGATGAAGTACAGCCTCTTCTTTCATTTTAAAATCTGCACAGATGTATGTCAAGTTGTATTACGGAAGGCAGTAATTAAGACAGTAGAAATATAACCCCTCCTTCCATTTCAGTCTCAGCAGACTTGTGATACCACTGCACAAATTTTCTCCAGTACAAGGCCTCTTTGGATGGTTGGCACTACCAGATAGGAAAATCAGCATGGAAAAAGCCAAAGGTTAAATCTGACCTGACAGCAAAGACCAGGTGAACATGCTTTTGTACTGACAAACGTGTCAATAATGGAAGGTGAACAGCAAAACTTAGAGTGACCTCTGCTTTCTGCCAGAGTTTGGCCCCCTGGCAGATAAATGAAAGCTGTGACATCATGCCAGCTGTTTAGGAGAAACAGATAGATGTGATATATTATGAATGGACATTGTTGTTGCGTGTTCACCAGATCCATTGTCAGACATCCTCTGTGTTGTTCACTGTTAGAAAAATGTCATATGAAGCAGAAAATGCACTCTGCATGAGTAAACACACTCCATATGTTAGAGACACACGTTGTGTGTCAATGACAGGTCACATCTCAGAAATAACAAGCTGGGATAAGAGACTTGATCACACACCGTAGCACATCCACCTGCACTGGAATAGAGTTTAATGGTAGTGACACATATTTTGTACATGATTTGTTTATTGGATAAATCTGCAGATTCCAAATCACATATGAATCAACAACAGAAAAATTAAAAAAGAAACTTCTAAACCTTCCAGGCCAGCCATACTTGTTTGATGTTTTTCTAAATTTATTGTCATTAACTTTAAGATTTAACATGCTAAGAGTCTGAGATGTAGTTTGGGTTTCTTTGGCTCTTTCTCGGAGCATTGCATGATCTCACCATCAAGTGAATTTGCTGTGACATACACTATTCTGTGTAAGTCTATGCATACATTCCTGTATGGTATGTCTGATTATTGTAGAAAGTGTGATCCTCAAATTAAGTTGGCTAAGGCTCATTAAACATTTGTGCCAAGGGGTCTGTTACTTAATAATCCAAGCATGATTATGATCTATAGTCATAACATAACATTCAAAACCCAACACGTTCTCACTCCCAAAGCATAACATTTTACGCTAGGTGACAAATCGTCAACATATTACGTTTTCGGCCACCCAACGCGTTCCTACGTGAAGACATCGGAAAACTGCGGACACATGACAACCCTTTGGACTCAATCTACACATCTTCGCTTTTCCCCTTAAAATTGCTTGGGAAAAGACTATTTCACGTCATTAAAGTGCTGGTTAAGGTTAGGAATAAGGTCATGGTTAGGTTTAGGAATAAGGTTAGGTTTAGGCTTAGGGATACGGTTATGGTTAAGGTTAGGAATAAGGTTATGGTTAGGCATAAGGTTATGGTTAAGGTTACAAATAAGGTTATGGTTAGGCTTAGGGATAAGGTTAGGTTTAGGGCTGCAATACAGGGCTGGAACCCACCGCGTACCATAACAACGTGGAAGGTCACCTTTCGCGTTCCTCAGGAACGCCGCGGGACGTGACAAAACGTCAGGATGTTACGCCTCGGGAATGAGAACGGGCTCCAAAACCAGACCAGATCTTCTGGGTTTATTTTCTGAACTGACGACGGTCAACATCATTACATAGATTTAATAATCGAAGCAACCAGGAGAGATAATCTATTGACTATCTATTGACTGTTTTTTAAGGTTCAACAGAGTTTGCCACTATTGTTGTCCCATCTGTGTTTTTACAGCTGATCTAATCTGTAGTGATCAATATCCTCACAGTTCATCTGGAAAAACCAATACCATGATCAGCTTCCAGTTCCATTAACATTTGAGTTAATGAACATGTTTGACTCCATGAAGAGGTCGGAGGTCAAATGCTACAAGTGATGAAGGGTTAGAGGGGGAATTACAATGGAGAAGTGTGGAGGATAAAATATATTCAGTAACTGTCAATATATTTCTATTAGCTGGGGAAAGAAGAGAATAGGGAAAACCAGACACTAAAGATAACAGATGACCAAATAAATTGTACACAGAACCTTAAATTAAACCTTGAAGAATACCGAGAAATGTTCAGATCAAAGCAAGTTAAATTAAACTCTAAGAATAAAACACAAGAGAATATTGGTCAAACCAGAATTAAAACCACAGTATCAGAGAAAACAGAATCTAGAAAACCAGGAGATTCTGGAAAGATCATTGGATTAAAAAATGTATGTGTAAGGAAATAAAATGACATGAGAAAACTAGGAAAAAATTGAGAAATAATAAGGTTATAAGAACATGAGTAGCAAAGACTGCAGTTTTTTAATTTATCAGTTAGTGAATAAAATGTATCACCTTAGTATAAGGACTAATAAATATAGTGTGACACGGGGACTGAAATGCACACAATTAGATTCCAAACAGTTTAGAATGAATGTGAGGAAATATAGAAAGAGGGGAAAAACCTGAGGAACAATTATGTTTGCCACGAAAAATAAAAATAAATACATTTTTAAAAAAGACCACAAGGAGAGTGGGCTCAGGAGAGAAAACAGTCCCCGTCAGCCTTAATCCAATTTCCCCTCGGGATGAATAAAGTATTATCAGTGAATCAATCAGTGAATCAATCAATCAATCAAATCACCCAAGCTTTTTTTTTCTACATGCTACATATTCTTTTAAATACCTTTTTCAAACTGTTGAGATATAGTAAATCAGTGGTCTTTCAGAAAAAGAAAAAAACAAACAAAAAGGTGTTCTCCTCTGTGCTCACTGAAGTCTACTGAGTGTTTGTCTCCACACAGCAAACTGGCACAGCGTGAATCTGAGGTGTAGGAGAGAGATTCACTGATGTCTTAAAGAGATGAAAACAGCAATTTGAGAGGAGAAGCTCAATGGGAGGCAGAGGAATCGTCAGAGACAGAAAAATATCTTCACTTCAGAAAAAAAGAGAAGAAGTCAGCAAAACCCCGCTGTTTAACACAATGCTGAGACAGTGGATTCAGATGTCACTTGATCCAGAGCAGCAGGGTCGACAGAGAAAACTGAGGCTCAAAATAGAGGAGCCAATTATGACTTTTTCTGGTAAGCTTTTGGTCTCTTGGCTTCCTTCTACAAAGATTTAATGGCAGCAGTACAATGCCCTTATTTTTCAAAGATGCTCTAACTCAGTTGTCTGGACATAATAATCTGATCATTGTCAAAGTTCTTTAACATCTGCTCGTTTCTGAGCATATCTGTGGATACCTTAGATGCTAATAGTTCCATAGCTTTATTTGAATTTAGCTGATCTCTCATTCAAGTTAATCTCATATAATAATAGATGAAATGTCATGGTTCTGGGTCCGTTGGACCCAGTATTTTGAGTTCCTTATGTTTTGGTTTATTTTGCATGTTTGAATGTGTTGGGGTTGTCTGGGGTTTTGATTATTTGTGATATATTATGTTACTGTGATTCTGGTTTTGGGGTTTTGTTTGCAGGTTTTATGTTCTCATGTTTTGTGTGGGTTTAGTTCCATGGGTCTCTCAGTGTCGGGTCTGCGTCTTTGTGTAGTGATCTCTTGTTTCCCGTTTTATTGTGAAGGTCTGCGTCTCAGGTGTATGTGTTCGGTTTTACCTCTTGCCTCGTCTTGTTAATTACTCCCAGCTGTGTCCACCACCTGTGTGTAATCTCCCTGTGTTTCTCTGTGTGTATTTAAGTCGCGTCTTCTGTCTTTGTAGTTGCTGCTTCGTCTGTGTTGTTTACCTCGGCTTCCCTGCGTCTCTCCATCCGTCCTCCCTGCGTCTCTCCATCCGTCCTCCCTGCATCTACGTTTCGGGTTTGTTTTGTTAGTTTGTCCAGTTTAGGTTTTCTTAGTTTCTAGTTCACCCTCGCCACCGCTGTTTGTATTTTCTTCTGTTAAATAAACTCACCTGCACCAGAGCTGCCGCATCTTGGGTCCTCCCTACTACTCCACACGTCTGCCACACCGGACGGGACATGAAAAACTTAACTGGAGAGCTCACGTAAGATATCTTCATTCCAAAGTATCACGAAGCATTGCAGTACTAAACAAGGCAAAGCAGGTATTCGACAGAACATCACTTCATATTCTCTACTGTTCACTGGTTTCACCATACTTAAGCTATTGTGCAGAGGTCTGGGGCAATAACTATAAAACCACATTACATTCACTTTTTACTCTTCAAAAAAAAGCAATTCGAATCATCCACAATGCAGGTTATAGGGAACATACAAACTCACTATTTTTGCAGTCTGAAAAATTGAAAATTGACGATCTAGTGAAATTCCAAACAGCACAAATTCTATTCAAAGCAAAAAATAAAGAACTGCCAGGTAATATTCAGAGTATGGTGTTTTGTTTTGTTTTTTTTTTGAAAGAAGGAAGCTATAATTTAAGGGGTTTTTGTAACTTCAAAACAGGGAAGGTCCGTACTACAAGAAAGAGCTTTTGTGTTTCTGTTCATGGAGTGAAACTGTGGAACAGTCTGAATATGGAATTAAAGCAATGTCCAAACATAAAACAGTTCAAAAAGAGTTATAAAAATATGATCTTCTTGAACTATAAAGAAAAGGAAAATATTGAAATTAAGTGAATGTCTCTATTTAAAAAAGAAAAAAAATTCATGATGTTATATTATAGTATATAGTATATCAGAAACCTGTTCACTATATTTTATTACAAATTATATCAGTAAGGAAGCTGACTAAATATTAACTGATAATTTATGGCAAAGGGGTGGGATTAATTAAATAAGTGTTTACTTCTTCCCACTCCCTTTCAACATGTAAATTAATCAGAACGGCAGCTATATTGAAATGTATTGATTTTTTTGTATAGTATTTTTTCTCTCTCTCTTATTTTCTTTTCTAAATGTACCTGTATATTGTTTACATGTTTGAAATAAATTACCAATCAATCAATCAATCAATCAATCTTCTCTTGCATTTCACACTTGCACAGACACCTCAGAACCACTGGTAATTTTAGATAGAAAGAGATTTCGAGAGAACTAATCAGTAACGCTGTGCACTGTGCAATTTTAACCTTTCGTGAATGATCGTTGCAGGTGATAAAACCTGGGTCTCTGGCTAGGGGCAAACAGTTTTCAGTCCAGGCTCAAAGGTACTGAGCCAGGTTTTTTGTTTTTTCCTGTTAAGAGGAAGTTTGGATAGTTTGGTTCCTGTTATAATGCCACATGACATTATCTGAGATGACTGTGATTTGCTGGTATAAACATAAAACAGATCAGAATTTTAATTTTAATCATTTGTTTCATAGTTGTCATAGAGCTGTAGCTAATTTCGCCTCTCATAACTGTGGAGGTGGGGATAGTTCTATGGATATTAAATTAGGGGCATGGCTGCTTTGACAGATATGCCAATATAGACCACTCTATCCATCACCTCTCTGTGAAGCTTCATATTCAATAACTGAAGGAAACGTCTTAACCCTAGAACACTATCGCTGGGTGATTTACACCCGGGAAAATACATTTACATGATTTCTCTCTCCTGCAGCTGTTTGCGTGTCGAGGAGCCTGTGCCTTCACCAGGGAAGTCTCAAATTTCCCAGGAATGGGTGGACCAAAGACCAGCTTTCCAGAGTCATTATTTTGTTTTAGGAGGGTTTTTTTTTTCATTTTGTTAGACATGGCACAGTTGAAAGTAAAAGAAGACCACTCTAATTCGTCATGTGTTGTCATATTTTGATATATTTGATTACTTTTTATTGGTTATATTATATCGGGTAAAAATCACCCGGCATTAGTGATTGTGTTACTATTTATAGCGATAGTGTTCTAGGGTTAACCGAGTTTGCAGTGTCTGCCACATAAGGTATCATATGCTTATACAAGGCTCTTTAGTCATTTGTGGATGTAGCTTGCTATCCAAATAACAGCACTTCACAGTCCCAGCTCTGAAATACCAACACTAAGGCGGAGATGACAGTGGGTCATAGCATAGTGACAGCATCCATCACTTATGTAAAGTTTATTATTTGCCTGTACATCTAAGAAGAGGTCTCTGATTAACTTCACTGTCAAAATATAGAAGCAAATAGCTTGGTCTTAATGAAAAAAGAAGAAGTATCCATTGTGCCATAAGTGGGAGTAATTAAGCTAAAGAACAGTCTATACAATACAAATCTTATTGTGAGAAATGTCACAGATTTGTAATGATTATTATTAGCTATTTATTTGAGGTAACCAATATATTTTATAGGTAAACATTCTCCTCACTGCTACCATTGCTAAGCTATTTCAATGGTTGATGACCCAAATTAGATCATGATTAATTTTGGGTTATATTTAGAAAGACAAGACAACAATGTAGCCATTCGGTCACCAGTGTTTAGTTTGTTTTTTTTCCTAAACAGTGGCCTTTTACAGTCTTAGCATCAAAATACTGATTTTTATAACTGTAAAATACTAGAATCCATAGATGAAGGAGTTTAAACTAAAATCACATATTTTGTTATCTTTTCAATAAAATGTTTTATCTGTATTCTCAGTCTTTTGATCTACTGCCAAAGAAGGATTGCACATATGTATCCAGTAGCAGGGTGTTACTCTTGACCTCAAACAAAGATGAAAATGGGTTTTTTTGTTTTTTGTTTTTTTCTATCTCTCTGACCTGGAAAATTCTCTCTGAGGTGTTCACCACTGCCTGTCTACCCTTGACGATATAACCTTCCACAACCACTGCCGCCTGGAGAAAAGGCCAGCACTCACCCGCAGAGAGTGCTTAGCACTGGTGGTAATTGGATCCCAGTCTTCCTTTGCCCCCCATCCCTCCCTAACTTCTCTCTGTCCTCTCCCTGCTGGAGGTGTCATCATCAGCGCTCTAATAAGGCGAAGGCTGCAAATGCCTTCAGCAAGTCATTAGTCACAGTAATGACTTCCCACTCCGCTCTGAACACTCTCTGCTCCTGTGCAGGACAAGTTGTATCTGCATGTACAGTACAGAGCTGGATGGAAGTTTAAGGACTGAAGTCAAAAGACAGGAAAATGCAAAGTGAAAATTGTTATTTTTTTCCATCCAGCAATGAAACACAGTGACAGTTTAACTGTTTTTTAAATTTAGCAGAATTTTCCATATAGATTTTACCAAAGATTGGTCATCAAACATGATGTGACAAGTCTGTATGAAAAGCAAACCAGAGGGTTTTTGGCCTCTGTCTGGGATTACTTTCCACTTTTTCTATAGTTTTTGAATGTATTGCACTTTGTTTTATTTGTTGTTAGTTTTAGGTAGAAAAAGTCAAGTTGTGGCTTTAAATAAATCCTTTCTTAAAGGCAAACTTCTACCTTCTGCAAAAAAAAAGGAAAAAAAAGAAATGATGTTCTTAAATTCGCTTGGTTACTGCAATACTCATACTTCCTTCATTACTATTGTTACATGGTCAGCAAGCATGACATCACCAGCAAAGAAATTCTATGTATGTTTATGCCTGTAACATTTATATACTGAAGAACTCAATGTGATTTCTGTTGATCTCATTTAGATGTTAGGCAATAGGCAGTGCTTCACAATTTCAGCCCACTGTGTCCTGATCAAGTATCAGTGATCGAGGCTACCCTGTGTTTATACATGCAGACATACATGTTGGTTACAGTTATAATTATCTCTACACATTTATAAGACAGATTTTTTTGTGTTACTTGTGGACAGGAGTTAGGATTTTTTAAAGACTTGACTTCTGGATGAAGTCAAATTTTAATGCAAAGAAAAGAAGCAGAAGAAGGAGGCTCTGCTCTGTTGGATGAGTCATTGACCAGTAACCTGGAGGAACACAACTGCTTATGTGTGGTTGCTTCATCCTTTGATAATTTATACTTAGAGTCTCTTTTCTGCTCTAAGCACACACACACACACACGAGTGAAAGAGGAAAATGTTGCTTGGCATTGGATAGTAGTCTGTAAGATGACTTTCGAAATTGGAAAATAGATATAAAATGGCGGAAGTTCAAGGAGAAGGAGTGCTGCTCAGAGTTCAGGAAAGATTTGAGAAAGGCTCTGTAGGGTAGAGTTCCAGATGATTTATGACTGCAATGGTACAACTGAAGTGGTGAGGCAAACTACCAAGAAGGCATTCGGTGTATCCTCTGGACAGAGAAAAGAGGATGAGGAGACCTGGTGAGGGTGTACAGGGAAGTAGTCAAAGGAATGGATTAGCAAAGAAAATGTGGGATAGTCAGGGAGGTGAAGAAAGAAGGGAGGTGAGGCATACAGCAAAGAGAGGTAGCAAAGACAAAGGAAAAGGTTATATTGAGTTGTATGTGAGGTCAGATACTAAGGAAAGAAGAGGAATTGCATCAGTTGGCAGAGAGATCAAGCCTCTGATCAAACCTCAGAAAGACCCTTGAGGCTCAAGAAGTAAATAACAATATTTCAAATCAATTTTATTCATATAGCGCTAAATCACAACAACAGTTACCTCAAGGCACTTTATATTGTAAGGTAGACCCTACAATAATACACACAGAGAAAAACCCAACAATCGTATGACGCCCTATGAGCAAGCACTTTGGCAACAGTGGGAAGGAAAAACTCCCTTTTAAGAGGAAGAAACCTCCGAACCAGGCTCAGGGAGGGGCGGCCATCTGCCACGACCGGTTGGAGAGAGAAATAACAGTCATTTAAGATGCTTTACATGATAAAATTAAAAGCAAAAATAAAAGAATAAGAGGCAAAAAAATATACCAGGAGTAACAAGAGCACCCAGAGAGCACAACTCCCCCAAAAGGGGGGGTTAAAGTAAAGTAAAAACTTTAATGTTTTCATTACTAAATTTTGATGTTTGCCTGTTATGGCGTATGGCTGTGTTAACCTAAAAGCAATATTTCAAATACCCACACACTCACGCTAGATAACCATATAAACAGATACCAATCATGCTTCGTTACATGCTTGTGAATTCATGCCAAATAAAATGTAATTATGCTCATTCCTAAAAGCACATACAACACAGAGTACAATGACAGGAGCATCAAGTCCTGTGCTGTATAAATCAAATAAACAAATAAGAATATTGCACCTGATGTCTCCAATAGACATGAGAGAATTCAATTATGAAATAAAATATATTATAATACACATAGAGTTATGAGATTTTTTTTTTTTTTTTACACATGAATGGTGTGATGCAAATATAATAGTTAGTCCTGAGATTATGATGATGTAGATGGTGAATTTGAGTGTTTCTGGGAGTTCAGTACAGTAACAGTTCTTGGGAAAAAGCTGTTTTTCAGCCTGGAGGTGTCTGGGCTATGAATGGCCCTAGAGGTGGCAGTAAGAGGAACAAGAGGTGCTGATGAAAGCGGTGAGTTCCATCTTTCAAAGGCTTTACAGAGGCAGCATGTCCTGTGTCATTCAGTGTGGGGAGTGGGAGTCAAATGATTTTCTCATCTCTGTGGACAGATTGACTTTCTTAAGTGTCAGGAAGTAATAAAGCTGCCGTTGAGGCTTGTTTTAATCAGAGCAGTTGAGTTGCCTGTCCAAGTGAAGTCCTCCAAGACATCCATCACCAGAAATTTAAACGAGGAGGCTCTCCCCATTGTTGCTTCTTTGATAATTAGTGGAGAGAGGTCTTCTTTGTGTTTCCCCAAAGTCCATAGTGATTTCTTTTGTCTTCGATGCCTCATGTTAGGTTCTTTTCTGTGCACCAGCCCTTCAGTTTACAGATTTTGTTATTTTAAACTGCCTCATTGCTCTTAGAAATGAGACTAGCCACTGTCATCTGCAATTTAACAGTGTTTGTTTAATCACAGGGAAATTAAGTGGTGAAAATTCTGAGGTATACTTAGCGTAAAAAATACAACAAAACACTGAGACTCCCATACTGCCATGTGTAAGGTTTCCTGGTGGACTTAAAATGCCGACTCACAGATAAAGAATTCAGAGTATTTATTTACAATGAAAGATTCAATAGCAAATGACAACAGCAAGATTTTGTAGTTAGTGATAAGCTAAAACTCCTAAACAGGGAGGTCGATAACGTCCCGGTCCAGCTGTCGTGTACAGAATCTTGCAGAAGGTTAGTCAAGGTGGGGGACAATGGATGTTTTTATCCAGCTTAAGTAAGGAACAGCTGATGACACAATCAGGCACAGGTGAGGTAATCAGCCCAGGTGCTGATGGCAGGGAGCAGGAGGAAGATTTGTCTCTAAAACACAGGATGTGGTTAGCAGGCGGGCAGGCGGGCAGGCGCACATATACAGGTTAAGACAAGGCATGCATGCCCTAACATTTGGGTAGGAAAGGTGACCTAAAATTGTCATCACTCACCTTTTAGACACTCATTAGAGTGTCTGTTTTCTGTGTCTTATTAGTATACTCTGAATTGGTTTGACTGTATACAGATTGTGGTATGATTACCAGTAGCCTAACTTTACAGGAAAAACAGTAATCTTGATCCAGGTGCTGTGTCTCTGAGTAGACTTTATCAGGTCAGTAAATCGCCCTGCCTAGACTCTAATTACAGGCTACCAATGGCCCAGTTGTCATAGTCATTTAAATCCCCAAGCCCACGGAGCGATCTGGTGCAAAATAAACAACCTTGGGCTTTGTGTATAAGAGGCACAGGGGAGAAGAAGAAGACAATCCAAGAATGGTTCTGTGATTCGTGTTTATCCTGGTAAACACCTTTTAATATTTAGGAGCTTTTATTTTGACAATCTAGCTTGCAACCAAGCTAGCGGCCTAGAATTATGCAACTATTTGCTTTTTTCTTCCGCAAGTTTAAAAAATATATTTTTATGCCTGTGCCAGCTCTTCTAGGGATCTCTACACAGGATCTTCACAATTTTTTGGAGGGAAGGGAGGCCACCATTTCTATAGAGTAAAGCTATGTCAGTACACGGTTTGGTATAATGACTAATGGTAAACTTAATTGTTGGTGATTTTGTTGTGGGACTTATATGGAAACATTATATATATGTATACAAGCTTGATAGCGTTTGCTGACAACTTGGTACATCACCCTTTTTATCTTTATACATGTAACTTTTAGCTTAAAAAATAACAACAACATGGCAACCAATAATTTGTTGCCTTATTTTTTATTTATTTGTTTTTGCTTCTATTAAAATTTTAAACTGATGATCAGTGATAATTATTTTATTTCCTTCACAGCGTTCTGTTTTCACCAAAATCTTGGCCAGGAGGAAAAAGAGAAGGAGGAAGAGTGATGCTTTGGGAGCAAGCATGAAGAATCCATTTGCTTCAGTAGCAGTGCTGGTGTGAGCAACAGACAGCGGCAGGGGGATATTAGGAGCTGATATCTTGCCTCCTCATTCATCCCTGATAACACACAGCAGGATGACGGCTCTGCTATTTCTGCTGCTGCTGCTGAGATGATTGCTGTTATTATCTGGCTGCTGGAAGCTTCTGTTTAGAGCTCCTGGATTGTCACTGCAGACCAATCAGTCATTATCAGTGATAGATTTATGGAGCTCCTGCTGGGTAACATTAGTGTTTGTTCAGCTATAGTCAGCTGATGATACACAAGGACATTTATCATGTATGCATCAAATGTGTTAAGTAGAAAATAGATAATATTATGGATATGGCATTGTGTCTTTTATCCCAGCACAAATGTGATGATGGTTTCTAACAAGTTTAAATGTCAAACAGACTGATTTCAAAAGTGGCTAAACAGTGTATGGAGTATTAGTTCCTTATAGTATGGTTTAACTTTATATCAAATGGTTTTTAGGATCAAGTTTTAGTTTTAGATGCTATTATTTACCATAAAAGTATTTTGTTTCCCTGCTTTGGGTAGCAAAGCAGTGCATGAACAAACAACTCTGACTGGTTTTAGGGGTCACCAGTGTGGATCATCTACCTCCATCTCACCCTGTCTCTAGCATCTTCTTCTTTCACACCAACACTCTCCATGTCCTCCTTCACTACATCCATACATCTTTTATGCTGTCTTTCACTTATTCTCTTGCCTGGGAGATTAATCATCCTTTGTCCAGTATATCCACTAACTGCTTGTCCAACTATGTCCAAACTATCACAACTTAACCTCACTGCCTTTGTCTCCAAATTGCTCAAGTTGTCTCTGTGATGCACTTATTTATAGTTTTTTTCATCTTGGTCACTCCCAGTGAAAATCACCACATCTTCGAATCTACCACCTCCAGCTCCTCTTCTTGTCTGAGAGAGTCACCACCATCTCATCGTAAAAACCAGCACAGCGAGACTTTAAAGTGATCGCCATAGTGATTTGACTTTAGAAACATGAGGAGGTAGAAACAGAGGCTGCAGCCTGACTGCCTTTGTTACTTGTTGAAGTTCAGGGTCTGGCTGCTGGGCTGGTCACCATTCACTCAATCTTAACATCTCTCTGGATTCTTTGCTAGCCTAACTTTAGCATGTCTGTGCAGGTACTTGCAAAGAGCTTGTTAGAAGCATAATATTGCTGTCAACTGAGCCCTCAGTTATTTCTGTCCTGAATGCAAGACAGAAACAACTTTAACTTCCACTTTATTATTGCACTCTCATCTATTTGTGCAATAAAAGAAATGTTTATATCCACGTTGTGGACTGAGCCACTATTTTCCTCCTCTGGCACACAAACTGAAATCAGCTGATTGTAGTGCATGTGCATGTGAAACCGATAAGCAGGACCGATAGGCAGGCAGACTAACGATCCCAAGGAACTGAACCAGTGGGACCATTCTCGATTCCCATCCCTAATCATAGTCCATGGAAACTCCCGCCTAACCTCATCTGTCAACCTGTCCATCAGCATTGCAAGCAAAAAGGGCCTGGGCAGTCCCCCCACTCTTTCCATGATCTCTTTCACTCCTTATTCAAACCATCTGTTAGAGTTACCTGTATCCTTTAAGAGTCTTGTCCTGTCGAGGTAGGCCCTCTGTATTGTGCCATTTTTAATGGCGTGGCTGGTTGGTTTGTCCCAGGCTATTTTTGCTTGACAAGATCATTGTAAAAATGATCTTTGAAGCTGCCAATGTGAGATGTAGGACTACTGTTCTAAAGCCATGACTAAAGATATTACAGCAGATCTTTCAAGTTGGTCATTGTGTGTCTGGGACTAGCCAAAACTCCGTATTGTAAAGCCAGCTCTAAAAGATACACTGCAGACTACACATTGATGCAAATCAGTTCCACCAAAGAGATTTAAAAAAATATGCAGAACAGATACAATAGAACTCCACATTTAACTACAAAAAAACAGCTCATGTCCTTGATGGATGAATGCACAAAAGTAGCAGCTGCTCAGCTTAAGAAAAAAAAACTACATATACTATACATGTATCTGCCTTGCCATCTTTAAATGTTGCCTACAAATTCGCAAAACAGCCAGAAAGATGCAATGCAACAGGCTTGATGAAACAGAATAAATAAATAAATTTGTGAACGGTAAATTGTATATTTTCATAAATGCAGCTATGTTTATAAATATAAAAAATATAATGATTACAAATTTCAACACTTGCCCTACTGTCCATTTTGTCCATCATATTATTCTAAAGTAATAAGCAATTATAATGTGCCTCATTATAACTAGAGGTTATTATAAATAACATAGAGGTTCGATCCTCTACAGCAGTTTTATGTATGAAGGTTTGTGATAGAGTTATTAAATGCTGGAGCTATTTAAGTCTTGTGCAGCAGATGTGGACCCATCCTAATATCTGCTCATTACTGTGCTTTCACTCTATTTTTGAAATGCAACATTTTTCACTTGTTTCATATTTTATCTGTAATCTGATTCAGTCAGACTATAATGGATAAATTTGCCTATTTAAGCATGCTGTCATCTTCCTTCAACATCTTTTAACTTCAATGATTTCTGTACATTTATCTTTCCCCAAAAACTTTCCCCTTCCTCTAGTCTAAAACTCTTTAGTCATGACATGCTTTTTAAAAATGATTTTCACTTAACAAAAACCTTCTTTTTTAATTTCTCTGAATTTAGTTACTTTCTTGGGTTTTAGGCTTCAACCTCAAACTGTTGCATCTCACCTACACCTATGTAAACACTGAGAATGACTGTCTGTCGCGCCCTGGAAAGCATCAAGATTCATCACAGAAAACAGCTTGATGATTTTTCTTTCACACTTCCATGCTGACATTTGATCAGTGCACCACCTGCTGCTCGAGGCAGTTTAACCCACACTTACTGAGGTTATATACTTCAACAGAGCAGAGAACACAGATAAGCTTTGCATTTTTTCACTTCCCAAACTGAGACCAGTTAATCCACGCTGACATTTATCCTGATATCTCATTACAGCAGAAATTTGAACACTTTGACTTCAGAGTGAAACTTTTAAAGAAAGCTTTTTTTTATACTGAGTTAAATTAATCTGTCCTAGCTATACACAGTTAGGTAATGAGGAGTCTGTGAATATAAAACAAAGAAGACACTACTCCTGCTGTCATACATAATAGAATGACCACTATTGAGTTTTGTTTACTATCTGGGTTTACATAAAGATTCTATTTAACCAGGATTGTTTCCAGCTGTAGAGGATTCCCAGTTAGATTCACCATGATATGATTGCTTTCTTCTCTATAAGGCTGCGGGTGGCATTGTGAAAATATTAAACAATATTTAGAAAGGTGTCAGTGCCTGTGTTTCACATTTTGGTTTCACAAGATGGAATAACTTATTAAATATTTATAAAGCATGACTCCTTCTTAGTATGTAGTTTATAAATACAGATATAAGTATCTTAATTAATAATCTCATATATAACATGTTCATGGTATCATTTATAAACTTGAACTAAGTTATTAAGAAAGTATTTAGATGCATACACAAGTGTGTGTTTGCGAATGTGTTAATAGCAGTTTTGTAAATCATTATTCAGTAGTGTCTTTCATGGTAAATTTATGCAGTTATTAGTTGTTAGTTAAATGTTTTGTGTGGCCTCATCTAAACTGAGGGCAGTGCTTGCCTTATAAAGTATTCATACATGAAAATTAAAGTACCTTGAGACTCAAACAAGTCACAGCTCTATTCACAACAGCACAAAGCACAAAAAACAGCAAATGGCAGAGAACCATGCAAAAGATTATTATTATTTAAAGCATATGTTTATTATTAAGAAAACTTCTTTTTTTCTGGCTCTATTCTGGCCCTAATGCACTTCTGATATTCTCTCAGTGCTGCAGACTCAAAGTTTTCTATAACCACTGTCTGTGTGTCTGCTGTGGAGAATGAATTGACTGCCTTGTGATGTATTGCCTCTGTGTTTCCTTTAATTAATCCTCCTCTTGTGCAGTAAAGTGAGCATAATAATTCCACAAAAGCTTCTCTGATCTGCCTAATGTGCTGCTCTACCTCTGACTTTAAAGCCAGCCTAGAAAACCATTACCATTAGAACGTTGGGAAACCCTACCTAAGAGACCCCAGTTAATTTAATCAGTAAAATACGATTTGCGCTAAACAAAAGTTATATTTTTGGTAACATGTTTTGATCTGTTAGTCATGTCACCTACATCTTCTACTGAAAACAAGATATCCTTTAATTTAAGTACATTGATGCGCTGGCTGTGGCTTTCTGACCAACAAATACAGTCCTATTATAAAGACGGTGCTGTGAAAAAGCATCTGCTCCTCTCCTGATTTCTTTTTCTTTCTGCACATTTTTTTCCCAGTCGTATGTTTCAGATAGTCTAAGTTTTAATATTAGAAAAAGATAACATGAGTAAATACAAAGTGCATTTTTTCATTGATTATTTCATTTATTAAGATACAAAACTAATAAATGGTTGAATCACCTTTGGCTGCAAGAACTTGTCAGTCGCTTTTTCCACATAGCTATTACCAATCATTATATTTTAAATAAATGTAATAGATGTAAGTTCATTAAGAATTGCTAGGGAACCTCCTCCACAGTGGATACCATCTCTTTGGGATGCCTTCAAATAATCATGACCAAGGTGAACAAACTAAGTAATCCCAACCTTAGTGCAAATTGTTAGAGAGGAGGTGATAGTTTTGGGTTTCCTCTTCAGAGCCATATGTATGTCTGAAGAGTTGAGGAAAAATAAATTAAGGCTGGACCACAGTTTAATAGGTGATTATTAATGTAAATATCGGTATACAAGATGTGATCAATAAGTTCTGAGGACAGGTTTGTGAAAGTTAAAAATCTTACTTAAGTAAGCTGATTTCCTGTTCAAGTTCATCTTCTCAGACATGTCCAGGCAGCTTCTGGTATCTGAAGCTCTTTTAAGATTAGCCACTCAGTGAAAAAAGACCATGTAGTAAAAGGTGGAGGGCAAGGAGCAATTGATCTGTTGGCCTGCGATGACAAATTCATTGCAATAAAAACATTCAGACTATTCAGCTGAAAATAGCAAATTGGACTTGGTTGGCATCCACCAGAACCAGAAATACTTTTTAATGTTTTTTTTTTTTTTTTTTTAAAGATAAGGACTATTTGAATATGTTTGAATTTAAAGGTTAAAGCCTAGAAGGTTTTCCTTCAGTATTTTCTTTTCTTTTCATGCAGTTTTTATTTTTATTTATGTAATTCTGAGCATTTTTGGATTGTTATTAATAATAGTAGTACAGTCAGAACAGATTTTAATGATATTTAATGATAAAATGTCAATGTAAAAAATGGATTTTCAGAGATCAACCCCTTTACCCATTTTCATCCACATTTCAAAATTATAGTTACAGTTGGGCTGTAGCATTCATAAGGTGAAAGGTTTGTTTTTAAATATTGAAAAACAACCAGACCTACAATAAATTGTTCAGGCACATGTTCGGAGGTCTAAATTTGTTTGTAAATTACAAATGCCTTGACACATATATGCAGCTCCGACTGACCCCTTTCCTGTTTTCATACTTAAGTCAACACCAAAGCATGAATTACTCCATAAAATGAAGGCAGATGGTTAAAGTGAGACTTTACTTAAGTCCAGTTGTCTAATTGATGTGAATTATTCTTGAACGGTTTTCTGTTCCTGTTATTGCTTTGAACATTGCCAGATAAAATGTGAATCAATTTCTATCATTATTATTGTTTCATTATTGGTGTATCTAAGTTTCTACCCTCACCCCTGGCTACTCAGGTGCTACTGTTACTGTGATAAAAGCAGTGTTCAGTGACATTTTAAAAATTAATAAAAACAGGGTTTTTTTCAGCCATGATAGTTTTTATTTTGCTATAGAAGAAACTAGTAAAACACATGCTCAAATTGTGGCGTGCAAATTAATGCAGAGGTGCTCCAAGTGTGGAAGTGTGCACAGAGATGAAGAATGTTGAGATAATTCACAACATGAATGCTGGAACACTGGTAGGCAACACGTGACCAATGGGAGCAGTGAGGGAGGGACCAGAGAGAGAGAGGGCAGAAAGGGTGAGAACAAAATCAGAAGAGGAACTTGGTGTATATTTTGAATGAAATGTAATTTGGGTTGGGGACTTCAATGCACAAAGCACATTACTGGGTAATTGCAATGAAGGGTAAATATTATAGCAGGTGAAAAAGCAACAATTCACACTAGTCTTACATCCATTGGTTTGTGTTTGTTATGGCGGGTACTTAAAAAAAGACATGGGTAGGAAGTGACCACTGTCCTTTAAGGGCTGATAAACGGTTAAGTGTAGAGGAGAATGATGCAGCGAGTGTACAGAAGTGAGCTTTCTGTATGGAACTTCAGGAAGCAGTTCCTGGTAAATTTGAGGTGGACATCACATTTCTGACTTTTGGAGTACCATTGAATCCTGGTACCTCATTCACCCCTTTGTAGTCCTTTCTATGTTCCTAACACACATACACCAACACACATGTACAAGTCTTCCTTTACATGCTTAATATTCATTAAGCTATTTAAAGAGCACTTTCGCTCTGTTTCAGGTAAAGTGTAAATCTGCACCACTGATTTGTGTGATGAAATTTTCTCTTCATCTTTTTTCTGCTGCAGCAACCAAAGTCAACCAAAGTAAAACACAGGTATTGTCACAATTTGTTTGGTGCAGGACTCAATTGCAGGACTCCAAAACTAGTGAAAAAGTGGAGAGATACTGCCAGTTGGGGATTGGGATAATCAACACTGTGGAAATTGTTTGGATTGTTGTTGCACATCACCTTGTAAATAAATCCACTGAACGTTTATGAGTGAGCCCTGTTTGCTTGGAGGCACCTTGACACTGATGAGTGTCATCCCCATTAACATTAACTATTAACAGGCAACCCCACATTTGCCTGTTAATAGTTTAAATTTTACCGCTATGGGGTTAGCAGGCTTTGTTTATCATTTATATAGGCACTGCCACCTCCTGAGGTGCTGCACAGCTTTACATGCACTGAGAAATAATCTCACTACATCTTGTTGAGTCTGTGAAGATGAACTATTAAAACCCAGCCTTAAGTTATAAGCAGCTGTAAGCCACAGGAAATTAGGAGCAAGAAGAACAGAGCAGCAGTGATACTCCATAGATATATTTACTTTTTCGAACTGTCAGTGGTATGTTCATGTATCTTTTTACCCTCATAAGAATACAAAACATTAACATAGCCTCTCAACATGGACTTTGTATATTAATTCAAAGTTTTTAGATAGCTGCTGCAAACAGAGACAGCTTGTGGATTCATTTCTGGGTTGTGGATTTATTTTGAACCAGACTGACACGCCCACCTTGAAACGAGCTTGTGTGGCTGTTTGGTCCATACCAAACTTTGATTAGCTGGTACTATGTTTTTGAAAATTTTGGTTTTGGGTTAGTGAAATTAGCACTGAAAAATTATTTATTCCCAACACTGGACTGAATAATGGAGATTTGAAAACAGTCTTGGGCTGTTTGGACTTGTAGGTCTATATTATTTGTCTTCTACTAGTTGCATTTTCCCCCTTTTTTCCTTCTCTTACCAGCACATTCTGGAAAATCAGACTGGAGAACTGGAGCAATGAACCATGGCATTCTTTGTCACCAGGAAAGAGGATCCTTGGCTCATTACTAATTATTACCCAGAGTACAATTTCAGTTTTACATTTAGCTCATCTGTTTTAGACTCATGTTCTGCTGCCTTGCTGTTATCTCTATTTTTTTTTGCCTGTGGACACTTTTGCTCATCATCCCTGCTTTGTGGATATCGGTTTTAACTTCTCATTGTATTAAATTATTCTTTGTAGATTGGCTTCTGTCGCGCCCTCCCTGTCTTTTGCTTGAGCTCCAGCTGGTAACGAAGCTCTTATTCTGTGCTAAAGTGTTGTGATATGGAGGGCTGCTTTACCAAAACATGAGGCAGGTGGAGAACTGAAGTTTAAACCCTTCCATAGGATGGTCATTGGAGAGACACGTGATATTAATACTGCTATTTACTGTCCTATAGTACATGTAGTATGATGTATTAATATCTTTGTGAGTGTGCATCCTTTACTCCATGTACCTGAACTATAGCCTTTTTTAATCCTTTTTTGTGAGGGTGGTGGGTTGCTTAATTTTAATTTTAGTACATTAGGACCAGATTTCAATGGCTGAGTTCTGGCCCTATAGTGCTGTATCTCGCCCATGTGTGATAATGTACTGCACTGGTACATACTTTCAGGATCAGTCAATGCTGTTCTCTACACAGTTGCAGTAATGACTTCTTTTCTGAAGATCAATCTGAGAATGCAGTCAAAAAATGGTCTTTTTGGAAAATCCACACCAGATTTGTTTCCTTCAGTCAAATGAAAACTTAATTCTGCAGCTTCTAGGTTCTCTGGTGAGTAGACAGAACCTTTGCGCACAGGTTGAATTTAGACCTCTGTTTGATTTGATTGACCTCATCTCCTCAGTTCCTTTCCTGTCAGACACTTTTCATTTCCTGTGCTGTTACACACACCAGATAAGTCTTGGCAGCATTCTTGTTGATGTCTCTCTCTCTGTAGATTCATCTCATACAACACCTCTGACTGACAGTTCTGTGGAAAGCTAATCGATGGCAGGAAAACATCAGCAATAATCACTGCCGGCAGAAATCCAGAGAGCGTGACCTGATGAAGACAGATCTCCATCAGAGCAGTAGGGCAGCTCTGATGGAGTCTGTCTGACAGGATGCTGAGAGCTTTGATAAGAGTCTTTGAAAGTAACCTGGAGCCTCTGAAGCTGAGCAATCAATCAGCTGGATGGATTCATTCAGAGAGGTTGAAAAACTGATGCACTGCTGTTACTGTCTTCAAATGTTTCCATCATCAACCAACAGTTTTATTAGTCCTCATTCATCTCTAAATACTGAACACAAAGGAGAAATGTTGCTGCATGATATTTATCAGGAGACGTTTGGAAAAAAAATATTGCTGTTCAATATAAGAAAAATGATTTGATAAATAACTCCCCCCAGATAACTTCAGGCTTTACTCGGTGGAATAGAATCATTCGTTCACAAACATTCATATTTGTTTCTTTTTCTTCTTTTTTCCTCAGTTATGAAGTCAGTTTTGTGATTCATGAGCTCAGCTAAATCAACGAAATTTGGTTGTCTGCACTGTTTCCCATTATAGCTTTCACCAAGTATTTACTGTAATAGGTTTGTAGTCTAGATTTCCTGTCTTGTCTATATAGGTATATGAAAAAGTATATGTGTTTATTACAGATGTTTGATTTAATAATTTGCTGTTTTTTTTTTCTGTTTCCTGTCATTTAACTGAAACTAATCACTTAATAAAACCATGATGTAGTACTGACCTCTCCTTAAAAAGAGAAAAATGAACTTCCTTCGACTGTTAAGGCCTTTTTAGCAAGTTTTAAAATGTAATTGATCAGTAGCAACATTATTAGATCATATGACACAACATGATCAGGGGTGCAATGATGCATCGAGTTAGTTGAATAATTCAAATATAAAAAGATATTTTTTTGTCTTCTTTTAGGCTATACTTGTTATTTGTAGCTGTCCATCCGAACACAGCAGGCTAAAACTGACTCTGATCCTCAAAGGCAGGACCTCATACATTTTTCCTAGTGTGATGTCAAGTGTCTGCCGAGAAAAAAAGGTCTATCTGTATATCCCACCTACCTGTCTGTGACTCTTAGGTACATCACTGTTTGGAGAGGATCTCAAAGAGCCACCTAATCACAAAGACATTCATTTCTTGTACAGTAATGACTGAAATACTGGACTTCTAGTTATTCAAAGTTTGTCTTTAGTTCAATAAAGCTGGGATACATGTCTACATGTCTACAGACTGCTTTTGACTACTGCCCTGCCCTAAGAGGTCTCCATAGTCAGCAGCGCTTTTTTCATTTGGCAGACTTTAATGCCAAACACACCTCCTGGGACAATCCTCAAAGAGGGTTTGTGTAAATCAGATCTATTATAAGGGTTTGTGAATTTGATGATTGACTAAACAGAAAAAAACTCTCTTGCAACCAGTGACTTTAATGAGCAGAAGAAAAAAACTGACATTCTTTATTGTAATCTGGTTTTAAATAAAACTAGTTTTGATTTTATCTAGGATGTTGTTGCAGTGTATCTGACAGCTGGTACCTGGGAAACCCTACTTAAACCTACATATGCTATTTTTATATTTGTATTTAACTGATTACCTTTTAGATCTGTTTAAAGCATTTTCTTGTATCATGATTGCTGATAGATGCTAATATTTGTGAGGTCATTAATAATTAGAAGCAGCGGTATGGACAGTGATTCAGAGTTAGGAGCGTGATTCCTCCTTACTGGAGCAGATCGGCCGGGAGGAGCTGGAAGTGTTGCCAGTGACAGGTTGTCGGTTGTTGTCGCAATAAAAGTGAATAAATAAGATGAAAAATAAATTGATCAGCTGCTGAAAACGCCTTGAAAAAATACCACGAGTTGTGTGACACTGTATACTTTTAACATAGCAGTGTAACAGCTCGAGCTTGTGGTACCGGTGCACATCGCAGCGACAGCTCCGGCTGGAGCCACTGCCGAGGACCGTTAACCGGAGCGGTGGAACTGAGGGCTCGCGGAACCCTCGCAGAACATTCCAAGTATAATGTTTACCAAAACGATTCACATGAGAAGCCTTTATATTGAGACAGTCCCCCACACAGCATTACCAGTTTCTCATGTGGCCCCTGGGAAATATAATATCCCACCCCTGCTCTAAATGAATGTATAATGAATAAATAAATACACGAAAACATATTTCTGACATTTCTGCTATTTTTCACATGTTTACTGTCGTAAATATAGATATATATATATATAAAACAAAATAAGAACGGTACTGTAAACGTACTTTTGTTCTGCAATTTAAAAAATACTAACATGCCAATGTTAACTAGGCTTGCAAATAGTTTTGCTTGAAATGGAGATTCCTCTTAATTTCCCTGAACACGTGAGATTTTTTATTTCAATGAAAATCAAAAAATTAAAATAGATGATGAATAAAAAATGTTCTGTTTATTATCAAATGAATCCATCATTATAACAAGTTGAAGCCCTAAGAGGACGCTTTCAGTTGCCAGGTTGTGTTTGGGTCCTGTGGAAACTGGTTTATCTTGGTAATAAAAGAGATTGTTAATAAATACCAATAATGGAATAATAGTAATAATTTAAAATAATCTTTTACAAGTGATGAGACTTTTTATTGATGAATCTGAATTTGTAGACCGATAAATTGATTTTAATCCCACCCCACACAAACGTCAGGTTCTTCCCCGGAGGTCAGGGACGCTCTGATTCCGTTCCTGTCCATCATGAAGTAGACTCACTCACCGCACTCAGTCTGGTTGTCTTAAATACTGTGCATGCTTTTTCTCCGACACATGGGTCTTTGTAACTGGTGTGACGTCAGCTCGTATTTGACTGAGAGAGTGAGAGAGAGAGAATGTGTGTGTGCGCGCGCGTGTGTGTGCGTGTGTGTGTGTGGGGGGGGGGGTGTTAATACTCAGACCTGCACACAGTACCTGCTCTTCATCCTTTTCCATGCTCATCACTTATCGCCAGGCAAGCACCGAGGCACCAACCAGGATCACAAACCCCGCGGAGAAGCGTAAAGTATGCCTCCCGAGGCGCTTCCGTTTGGATTCGGTGTCGGTTGTTTAATCTTTGGCGGATTTTACGCGGACGAGTGGATGAATGGATCCAAAGGACTCCGAGTCGTAAGTTGCAGGTTAAAGCTGGAAAACTTCTAGTTTGAAGCTTATTGGATTGTTGACTCTGCAGCGGAGGACTTCCCGCATCAAAAGCTGCTGCTGCCCGCGGGGACCGCCGGGGAGCTCTGTGAGGACCCTGTGATTTCTCGTGTCCAAGAGGAAAAGAAGATCATCTTTGCTGCCCCAGATCTCCTCCACTGAGGATCTGTCACTTCAGGCCTGTTTGTGACTACATACGCGGAAGATGAGAGCTGTCTCCTCTCTCCGTCCTCCTCTGGGTCGAATAGGAATGTATGTGGCGTCGTGAGGAGGCACTAGCCTGAGGACAGTTTGGAGTTTTTTTGCCCACACATTCTTCACCTCATGCAGTTCCTTCGGCCGGCCTGGGCTTTGACTGCCGCCGCGGTCTGCTTCCTGCTCCTATTGCTCCTCCACAGCCAAATCCTGAGAGAAGGTAGTGTTTCTGTTTTCTGGTTACATAGTTACATACATATGTGCCTGTGTCTGTTTGTGGTCAAACTTAGGAGCCAGAGTGCCTCAACAGGTCAGACACAATACGGAAAAAAATATATTGAAAGGTTTCTGTCTCTGTGGTTTCAGTACCCGCAGACACTGACAGGGATAGAACACCTTGTGCATGAGTGCGTACAGTCCCGCGGTTTTAGCCGTCTGTGTAGCGCTTGTGCAGCAGTGATATGGTGACGGTATGATGATGATATGGTGATTTAAGGCCAGAGATGGAAAACAAATGAAGCAACAGCAGCAGAAACACGGACCCTGGTCCGGACGTCCGGGCGGGATAAGGCGCTGAGGAAGCAGTCTGAGCTCCAGCAGAGCTTCGATGTTTTTCGCTGTAGGAAACCGAAGCAATCAGAAACAACCTCAGAGAGATGAAACACTCTACCTGTTTGTCCATCGTGCCACACACACACAGACTGTACGGTTCTGTACACAGACCGCGCAAGGAAATCTAATGAATGTCATGGCAAGTTATTAAACTTACTTTTATTTATTTATTTTGTTGGGATCTGGTCGCTCTACTATTGCAGTGTTTCGTTTCTAGACTGATGCGCAGATTTTATCAGTAACAGACACAATCATACAAAGTGTTTATTTTACTAATGTTTTGGACTATTTTTAATCCTTGTTAAAAAGTAGTTTTGATGTTTGTATGTTGATCTCTGCTGTGTTAAGAAAATATGACATAATGTGGCCCGACCGGTACACAGGATTTAGGCTTGTGCAAAGCTCCACGCTCTCAATGCAGGGGCATTACACTTTTATTACAATTATGAATAGAAATTAAAATCTGATTAGATTCAAGCAGGAGCTAGAAAAGTCTCTTTGGAACTCTAGAAGACAACAATCGGGAAAACAAATGTTTTTCTGATACTTTGTATTATTTGCAATGAAAAGAATGAAGTTATTAATGATTTTTGAAGGGAGTGCTACTCACACAATGAGGGTAGAGTTAATTTGTTCTTCCGGAGGACTCAGTAACCTCCTACTCTGTTTCACTGTGTGCTGTCAGTCTTTCTCCTGTTAACTTCATCTTGTATTCATCTGCTCTGTGACTGCATTTAACCTCTAACCATCATATTTACCATCATCTATGTATTTTTTTAGTTTACTTGAAGCATTTGATCTTGTTTCCCCACCTATGGGAATTAGTAACGCAGTTACATGGTAGTAAAGGAGGACTTTAAGCAGCTGGTTCAAAAGCCGAACTCAACATACAATGTCTTATGTAAAAAGAGACATTAAAGAGTTAAAAGGTTAAGTTACTTTAGTTATTATTACTCAAAATTACAGCGCTCTTTCTTTATTCCATATGTAGTGGCGACAAGAGCAAAATTCTGTCACGGATATCATGACATTACGTGCAGGTGATGTCTGTTGAATGTGACCTGTGGAAAAAATTACAAACAGAGAACATAACATCGCATTTGCAGGGGGATGATTTATACAAGTGTAATATTATAATAAATCTTTTATTTAAAAAATGGATAGATTTGAATAATTGCTGTATGTGTGACAATATTCACAAAAGGTTTTGTGGAGATTGGCCGACACATTAAGGAAGAAATAGGGATGATCCTTATAGTAAGAAGATCTATATATAAAATTTTATATTTCTATATATCTATCTATTTCTCTTTCTCTCATTGCATTATTTACATCTTTAGCTGAGTGATTCTTGCCAAAACAAGCATTACTACAGTGGTAGAGAACTTCTTTTTGAGTATGTAAACACTAGCACATTAGATAGTGTGGTTCAAAAATTGTAACTTTCTTCCGGACTCATCTGGCTGAAATGTCAACAACAGTGTGAAAATGTCAGTATTCAGGTTTGTTCTGTGGTGGACAGTAAAGAAAAGTAGGAAGTGCAGTGCACTTTTACAAAGCCTTGTCCCTGAAGCACCACACACACAATATTGCAGCTCAGTGTTGGAGTCCCACTCGTGCTTTGCATTCACTAAAAACACTGATGTAAAATTGCTCAGTGATCCAAGGGGAAAAACCCCACAGCTTTTACTTTAAAGAGAACAAAAAAAATCAAACCTGTTCTGCTTCCATCTCTAGCAGCACTGATTTTTCTGTGAGAATTTTGTGGTTGTCAGTACTAGTTTGCAAAAAGCACCTCATCAGAGGGTTCTGCGGTGTTGAATGTGCCCCTCATTGGGATACCAAGAGAGCAGTGACATTAATAAGCTCAAACATTTCCAATGAAAAGTGAAAATGAGTTAATAAGTTGTGATCAGCAAGGGCCAGTAAAAATTAAACAATGTATTTTGCCTCTGTGGTGTAAGCTGGATCTTGTCCAGTAAGTTCAGCAATTTAAATTTTGGAAAAGTGGACAAAGTTCCAAGGAGCCAGATCTAGTGAACAGGTCAGCCGATGAGCAAACATTTTGTCGATGTAGCCTAAAAAAATGCATCTTTACTACAGTTTGTGCCAGCACAGTGTCTTTGCTACAGCCTAGTGCAGCCTCCATGTTGTTGTAGGCTTTCCATAAATATGATTGCAAAAGTCTTCACCAGCAGCGTCTGCAGAGGAAAATCTGGAGAAGAAAGTTTATACTCTAACATACTAACAGTCATGCTGCATCGTGTTCACCTGCAGAAAAACAGAGCAAAACATCTGGATGTATTATAATCAGTGTTTTGATCAGCCGTGCTAGCACTCGACAACATCATCAGCTGTAATATTGAAAAACTGGAATTGATATTATAGCAATTTGTGTCAGCCAAGAATACAGTGAGAACATTTTCAGTCCTCTCAATGGTCAATACTGCACATAAAATCTGCAGTTATTGAAGTGAACCTTTTTTTTTTTTTTTTTTTTTTTTTACTTTTGAAGAGAACTGAAAAAGTGAGGGTAGCATTAGTAAGTGTCTGGGTAGGCCTAATGACTTTTCTTAGGGCCTCATCTTCAGTTACTGCAGGTCTTAACATCCTTCAGGTCAATTTTCCAGCACAGCTAGCCAGTGTTGAAGAACCTGGCTAGCTGTGCCACTTTCAAACTTGCCATTTTCGAGGCAAGGAGTGAAAGCTTACAGTCTTTCCTTGTTTTTTTTAATTGCTATAGCCAGGACAAAACAAAACTGAACCCACAGCTTTTTAGACCATACAGTGTGAAAACTGTAATACATTTATGTTTTTTAATTATGGATAGTACATATAGCATTTCATGCTCACTTTGAGCTCAAGGCCCTTATCCTGGACACACACTCTTTCTACTTTTATGACTTTCCCTTCCAGAGTGTTGTTTTGAGCTGTTGCTGGAATATTTTGTCATTGGCGGGGATAGTGCCGGGATTAGGCTCACAGCTTTTCTTGTTATTATTGTCGGCTCAAGTTACTGGGCGACTTTCCACTTCCCCCTTTTGTGCTACTATTGCACACCATTAAATTTGATCTACTCTTGCTTATAATTTGTGTTTTGTCCTGTTTGTTATTGTGTTTACTCTATGCAATCCTCTGGTGTTCTCTTCCTCTTAAAAGGGAGTTCTTTCTTACCACCATCACCAAGTGCCTGTTCATAGGAGATTGTTAATTTAATCTTGTCTTTGTTTAATATTGTTTTTCTATCACAAAGTGCGTTGAGATAACTACTGTTGCTAACTGTTCTCTGCAAAATGATGCCCACCCCACGGACATGCCAGATTAAAACAGACATGCCTCCAACTCTAAGCTACAAAAAACAGCAGATTATAGTGGCAGGTTGTGGTTTTTGCTCAGGGAGCAGTCTGAGGGAGGGCTGATCGGCACAGGTGTTGTACATTTACTAATCCCACCACTCTCTTGTTATGCAGTAGCCTGCTGGGACCTTGAGGCTCTCTTGCACACAGACAGAGAGGTTACAGCCAGCTTAATAAAGAAGAGTTCAGTTATGATTTGTGTGCAGTTTGGTGTGCTGGGCAGTTATAGCTGAGCACACAGTCTTTATGGTGTGAGTGAGGAAATTAACACTGTCGTGTACATCTGAGTGTGTGCTGAGGAGGCCTTATGGTTTGTGGGATGACTGTTACATGGCAAATTTCCCAAGAGAGGAGGGAAACTGAGCACTGTTTTATTGAGTGTAATGAGAGGCCTGTGACTGTAAGAGATTTGGCTTTTGTTTTGAATTCACACACCAGTAAAGACAAAAACTTGAAGAGGGGAAAGAAATGCAAAGAGACTTTATTTTTGAGAAGGGGAAAAGTTTACCAAGGTTTTCATGTTTTCTTGGAACTAATTTCACACCAGAAGTCTAGTCTGTGTGGTATGTAAAAACCACATAAGATTTCAAAATTTAAGGGTGAAGTTAGCTTGTTTTGATTAAAGGTTTTTCTTTTAGTTGTGTGTGGTTCAGGGATTTAGGCAGACCTGAGTACACTACTATGAAGCAGGATTTTTCCTTATCAAGTTAAGTTCAAGCTTAACCCTGTGTTTTCAGTATTTCTTTTTACAGGGGTCCATTGCCATGGTAACCTTAACCTGCTGCAAACCTGTTCCAGATTAGAAATCAGCTGATCAGTTCTCTAGAAACCTGTGCCTCTATTTCTGGAAGAACCCTGAGAGTTGGAAGGTTTACATTTTTTAATAGAGTCTAAAGTCTATTTCCCCTTCTGTGTGATGTATTGATTATATATTTCTATATGCAACCCCTCACCCCCCACACTGAGCCAGAGTCATGTGATCGCTGATGTTCACTTAACAGAAAGCTGGCCTCGGTATGTTGAGCTCGATTCATAGTACAGGCCTCAAATTCTATATGAGAAAAGAAACTGTCCTTGATTTGACAATTCCACTCTGGCTCTTTGTGAAAGTGATTTTTGACATTTCTGATCTGATACCAGACTTCATTCGCACTGTGGGTGATACCTGGAATTAGTCGTGTTTCATAGATGTGACTGTTTTTATTTCAGGTAGAATGTGGCACTTCTGAGGCAGCCAGATGCAACATAACACTGGCACATTTAAAGCTCTCCTCAGTCTCTGGTGTATGACAAAAAAACAACAAAATCCCTTCTGCTCTCCGTGAAGCAGAAACTCGCTTTTTTGTTTTTATTCAGCAGCTGCTTCTGAGTTTCTTCATCATATGCAGATGTTTCAGATAATCAGTGCTGCTGCGAAAAGAGGAAAATCATAAAGTCCAGCAGCTGCTCATTGAAATTCATCAGTCATAGCTCAAACAGAGTCAACTGAGCAGCTGCACGTTTGCAATGATTCTGCAGAGAGTCTTTTTTGTAAAAGGGTCTGCCAGTTTACATGACATCAAAACACAAGGTAAAAAAGCCCAATATAAAAGATCAGTTGTAGAACGTTGTTTTGGTTGTCTCTTCTTCATTGATCATCACAGTGTGAAACACTTTAATGAAGACAAACTGCAGATCAAGTTTAATTTCCTTATGCTCTCTGTTTACTTTGTTTTTGCTTCCTTTTATCTGCCTGCTCATAAAGCTCGTTTGGATCCTGGAAACAAACCTGTTATGCAGCAGACACGCTGTTGTGCCTGCAGTGTTGAAAGCTTAACTAAGGAACCTTCGGAGCCCAAATTAATTTTCAACGCTCCATTAAGTTGAGCGTATATTCATGGGAATTATGAACACAGCAACTGAATGAAAGGGGGAATCATCAGCTGAGGAAAAAAAAAACACACAAACAAAAATTAAGAAAGCGAAAAGCTCCAGAGAGTGTAATTGGATTTGAATAAATGGGTCTGGAGGAGGAACATCAGCGAGTGATTCAGCGGTAAGCGTGGAAGTGTGACAAAAAAAAGCCCAAACCCCCTTGGCTCAGCTAGACAAGATAGGATCTGTTGCCGTGCACAAACACTGACAAACTTTGATTTCCAAAATAAAAGTTTCTTCAGCGGAAAACACGAGCTCAAGTGCTCAACTGAAAACGTTACTTTTAAAAAAGTTAAACTATATATTCCTGTGGAAAATAGAGGAGTTGGACTCTGGGATTTAAGAAAGGGTAATATACAATTAAAATCAGTAGAAAAAAAGTCATATTTGGTAGCTGGTAACACTGAATGTGACTGATGATACCAGCTTCTTTTGAAGGGTGGATGGTTTAAGTCTCATCACTCAACCAAAACGAGAGGTTTATTTCTGAAATACCAATGTCCACGATGCCAACTGTTAAAAGAAAATTGTGTATATGTGATCAACTACATGAAATGTATTCTTTTATTTATCACTAAGCAAATGTCTACGTGACTTTTGACATGGATTCTTGTGTGATAAACAACTAACAGCTTCCTCTTTCTGTAAGAACATGCAGACTTAGAAAAGAGGAACCTCAGTTCTGAGTTCTTAGAATAACTCTGTTATCTTTGTACACACACACACACACACACACACACACAGACACAAGAAAAGTATAAATAAAGCACGCAGACAGTGATGAGACGCAGGTCGTGCGTCCATGACTGCCCTCGCGAGTGAAAGACAGCTGCAGTGTTTGTGTTTTCTAACTCAGGTGTCTTAGCTGAAGAACTGCGGGGTGATTTTTAGAAATCCCCTGTCACCAACACTGTGTGGTACATCGTTGTTTTGCACATGCAACACTCTGTCATGTTCTTGCAGGTCATATAGCTTCTCTGCAGCTGGCTCGTTGTATCTCACATGTGTGCAACATATGCTAACATGCTCTCTGTGATTGTTGTTACAGCAGACAATGTCACTATCAATGGGCTTCTATATTAAAAAAGCAAATAATAATATTTAATAATAATATAATGCTGAATATTATATAATAATATAATAATAATATTATATAATATTATTTTTTGTATTTTAATTATGTAATTATTTCAGTTATGCATTTCAATTTATCTTTTTACATTTCATATTTATAAATCAAAGTTTTCCCGATATTTAACGTTGCACTTTAATAATATACTTAAATGGTCTACTTAATAGAGGTAATCAATTAAATGTGTCATTAATTAAAATTGGAAATAATAACAATAATAACAGACATTCCTTCTGTTACCTTGAACACATAAGCAGATTTCTTTGTCTGTGCATTGTTCTGTACAGTTTATGAATGCATTTTGCTAGCAGTCTTTATTAGCTTGTATAGGCTTAATGGATAGTTGATGCCACAGTGGCTACATCCATTTTTTTACATACAATCTGCAGGAAAAGCCACAGTAAACACACAGAGAGCTCAATGAGTGATAGAACACAGGTGAAACTAATATGGGCAGTGAAGGCAATCACAAAATCTAGGAAATACAAAAAAAATATATATACAAACATACTTCCTCTTCAAAAGTTGCTCTACGTCATGTTTAACACACCGGTACAACTTTCGACTTCTTTGATAGTTTTGCTAGTTTGCTGTCTGAGAACAAGCTGCTTCAGAGACTTCCATCTCACCCATTGCTGGATTCTGAATTCGTTTCCTGGTGCACAATAATAGACTCATTAACTGTCATCAGAAGGCCGGCAGACAGCTGCTTTATCACGTCAAAATCAGTTTCACCCTCATCATTATTCTTCTTTCTTCCCTCTTACGGTAAACAATTCAATTTGCAGGGAAATTGAAAAAAAGACTGTAGATAATAAAAGGTCATATCCACTGGGTGTCAGTTTATCTTTTGTCATCTCCATGAACAGATTGTGTGTCAGCTCCCACTGGTAAGGAAACAGCAACACAAGTGGAAAAAACAATGTCCTGTAGCTGTTATTATTTTTCTGTAACCTGAGCTTATGTTCTGCTACAGCCGAGTTTAAAGCGATTCGTCTGGCCAAACAGTGGAGTAAAAATCATACAAGAGTTTCACTGCAGAGAGAAACAGCAGAGATCAGAGGAAGGACCCACAGGCAGGTGGGCTGCACAGAAAGTGTACTGCTGTAAAACAAAGGATGATGCAGATTAGAAATGAGGTACACAAAGATTGTTTTTAGGGTTCATTGAATTTGGAGCATACATCTTTATTTGGCCAAACTCAGGTTAAGGGTTACCTGCCACCTGCACCTCTGTAGTTACTGTCAGCTTCAGTCCTGTTAAGTTCAGCTACAACTGTGCCTCTCACAGTGAAATTTCTTGACAAAAAGGTTATTTTTCTTGTCCACTTCTAAAGTAAAACTTCAACTTGGGCAGAGTTTTTCCACTACAATGGAGAAATTAACAAACAGGAACTAAAATTCAAAATCACAATCAAAATTCAACCAAAACTAATAATTAGAATGATAATTAAATGAGCAGGATTTTTTTAATCAGACCTGAAGTTTAACATGACTAGAATAATATCAAAATTAAAATAACAAATTCAAAAACCAGAGAAATCCCTGAGACCAAGAAAACATACTGAATTAAGTTGATGGAAAAAATTCCTGAGGTTAGAAAGAAAGTCTAGACAGTCTAGACAGCAGCTTTTCTTACTTTCTAACTGTATTAGTGTCATTTGTTGGAAGCAAAGCTAAATTAAGATCCTGCCCTGTCTGGTTTGGTGTGATTTTATGATCTTTGATTTGTATCAGGTATGAGAGCAAACAAAGGGATGGAGAAATGTCATCTCCCGAGGTTGATCTTTGGCCTTTTGGAACCTGAAAGTAAATCAGTGATTTGACAAATTTTACAGACCTGATTTATCCAGAGAGGAGAAAGAGGGAGACGTGTCATAACTACTATCATGGTAACTCTAAGGCAGTGATCAGCTTCCATGCTGCCTTGAGGTTAACAGAAGCAGGAGGTCACATCAGACAGATAGCTAGAGTGCTATTAATGCAGGCTGTCATATGTAATTATGAACTTCATTTTTTCCTCTGGCCTGTCCGCCAGTGTAGCAATCAGAATTGTTGTCTGAAGGCCAAAAAATGCCAAACAGATTTACTTTCACAAGTGGAGCATAGCGGCATTCACTATAATGGTCCACTTGATGGTCATATTTTATTAGAACTTTATTAGGAGTTTTTGTTTTGGATTATTACAACCCAGGAAACAGAAAAGGAAAAAACAAGAAAGAAAGTGAAGTTGGGGGAGAAAGTTAAGAGAAAGATAGGGAGAGAAAAATAGAGGAGAAGAGAAAAAACACTGAGAAACAGGTTTTTTTTGTCTCAACACCTGTTGAGGAAAAAGACCAGCAGAGAAACCACGGCAACAACCAGCATGTGCATAAATAACAATGACAGTACTAATAATACAAGATATTTTTAGAGGCAACAGCAGCCCAATATAGTGTGTGTGTGAGTACCTGTGTGCACACCTGTGTGAACACTTGTGTGTACACCTGTGTACACACCTGAACTTCATCAAAAGTGTAGAGTCTCAGCACAAAGTTGTGTGCAGTGTTAGTGTTAGGAAAGATCATGTTATTGTTAGACTCACTTTTATGAAACTGTTTTCTTTGTATGTGTTTCATCAGCACAGAGCTCAATTTTAGCATCGTATCTTTTGATTAGTGTCTGTCCTCAAATAATAACCAGCAGAAAGTCACGACTTCATGTAAAGGCAGGCTTGTATTAGAGACACACTGTGTTTTTTCTAATTTCCTATTTTATTAGTATATACTGTTGCAGCTTCACTCTTAATGTCAGCAGTATTGTATGTGGTGACTCACTCTTGAGAGTGACAATAGGGCGAGAGGTGAGCTCACTAATTGGTTGCTACACAGACAGAGACATACAACCATTCACACTCACACCTATGGGCAATTAGAATCTCCATATGCCTACCTGATGATGCTGCATGGTTCCTAGAACCTTCCAGAGCTGTGTGTTACCGTTATTACAGTTTATGTGATTCAGTTTCTGCTGTGAGTAATAAATAAGCAGCACTGACCGTGACTAAAACTAAAACTAACTAACCCCAACTAAAAAGTGAGTTTCAGAGTAATGCTGTACGTTTGCACTCTGGTAATGTACCATACATTTGGTAAAAAACAAAACAAAACAAAACAAAAACAAGTGGACTTGTGACTTAAATGTTAACTGAGGGGTGAGCTCCTGCCATAAAAAGAGTTTAGGAGAAATCATGTTGGGTTTTTTGTTGTTGTTTTTTGTCTAACAAAGCTCCTCTGGAGCCACTAGCTTGTGTACATAAATCTAATGTCCAAAGTTGAAGTAATACAGCAAGGCTTCTCCACACTAGAGAGGTAATTTGTTTGCATACTGACACTTTTTTGCTGCTCATTTAATGTTTTCATCTATTGTTTCGATAATGCCATTTTCCTGCACTTAAAGGATCCTGTGTGTTTTGAAGAGGAGAAAGTATGCCTTGTCACAAAGACATTAATCCTCCTGAGTGATTACTTCCGTGACGGACAGCAGCAATGACTCCGAGCTGATAGAAACAACAGCACTGCGCATTTATTCATGTTTCATCGAGGCGTTGCTGACAGCAAACACTGCATGCTGCTTCAGATCCTCTGAGCTCCCAAGCACTTCTGACACTGTGCCATGTTTCAGTCTGACAGGCTTTTCACCCCAGCAGCCAGTATTTCAAACAGCCCCAACTACAGAATGACAGAATGAATACAAAAGCAGCTGAAGGACGGAGTGGCCTCAGAGAGAGGCTGTGAAGCTGCTCTCGAATTATTTAAACGCAATAAAAAATTGCATTAAAACTGCATAGACCGCTTACAGAAAAGTGATCACCAAAATCTTAAATTGATCACTAATTTATAGAGGGTGAATGTAAAGAAGGCCTTTTAGAGGGCCTTGTGAGAAGGCTTGCAGCAGCATTTGGGATCATTTTTAGTTGATCCAGGGATTTGGTGGTGCAAAGGAATAGCCATTTATAACAACTGAGCTGTGATGAGGGAAAAAAAGCATGTACAATTATGTCCACGTCAGACTGAGGCACAGTGCATTTAAAATGGCCACTCTTCAGCAGTTGATAAAAACCGGATGGTAAAAAACAACCAACAAAAAACTGAACATCTGATCAGAAAGAACACTAATTCCAGGTGGCTGAGATGTGGTGGATCTAAGATCCTCAGTCACCATTCAGAGGAAATTATTAGCGGCACACACACAAAAAACCCTTTGGTTTTTTGCATATTTAATGCGTGATAATTGGCTGCCATCAAGTTAATCAGATCTAAAGGGCAGATCATGTAAATTCAAATATACAAAATGACAAGTACAACTGAATATCATCTGCATATCAACTGTATGACTGATCAAAGACAACAGAAATCACTTTCACATTTGAAAGCACTTCATCAACTGTACATCCACTAAATAAACAATTAGTACATGTGATTTGTGAAATATGTTTGTGTTTCTTTTTGATAACATGGGTATATCTGATGATTGTAATCCATCCATCTATTCTCTTCCGCTTATCCTTATCAGGGTCGCGGGGGAGGGCTGGAGCCGATCCCTGATAGGTCGCCAACCTGATGCAGGGCTAACACAGAGAGACAGACAACCATTGTACTCACATTCAAACCTATGGGCAATTTAGAATGACCAATTAACCTAACCCCACAAACTGCATTTCTTTGGGAGGAAGCCAGAGGACCCAGAGAGGACCCAGGCAAACACAGGGAGAACATGCAAACCTCACACACAGAGGCCCTCTCCAGATGGTAGAATCAAACTCAAGACCTTGCTTTGAGGCAACAGTGCTAACTACTGTGCTACCATTCTGTCCACGATGAATATAATGAGTGTATGGATTAAATAAATAAATCACAAAAGAACCGTAAAGAAAATGTATAAATGAAGAAGTACACAAATCAATTATCACGTTTCAGAAGGTCCCTCAAAGATCTCCATCTGGCGTGGATATCTGACCTCCCAACCTCCCAGCTGTTAAAACCTCAAAGGGCAGGACAAACACCTCCTTCTCTGTTTTTCTCTTTTGTCCTGCTGGAAGAATTTGTGTCCAGAAAGGTGTTTTCCAGACATTCCTGTTGACAGAAATGGCCAGCTGCCCAGGGAGTAATGCCTTTGGTCTCTGTGCACTTCTGAAAATGCCTCATCTTTAATGAACTTCTCCCCTTGTTGTTGTGGCTGTTGCTGTGAGCACTGCTGCTTTTCTGTTGTCGTTGCTGTTTTTCATATTGTGACCCCGCTGACCCCTCTCTGAACGGGGCCTCTTGTTTTCTCTTCTCTGAGCTCCTGGCTGTTGTGAGTCAGGACCTCTCTGGAGAGGCGATGGTCCATCCATAGCCCTATTGATGACAGTTCATCAGCATGCAGGGGGCACTGCTGCAGTCACCACAGAAACCAAATACACCCAACCTCTTCAAATCCCAAGGCTTTAATCTTCTACTGTGATTCGATTCCACTGCCCTCTATTTTTTCCTTTCCTGAGAAAAATTATTTAAATAACAAACTGACAGACTGTGTTATCGTAATAAAGGAATTTTTTTTTTCTGAGGATTAATTATACATCTGCATAGATGGAGGGGTTTAAGGTGTTCTCTGAGAGGTTGAATAGGTCCCTGCAAATTTTTTCCAGGGCCTTCATGTTAACATAGGAGCTTCTAAGCTCATTTCTCACATGAAAATCATGATATGATAGGATTATACAGTCACCGGTCACTTTCTTTAGGTACACTTGCTCGTACTAGACTCCTTTTACCTTCAGAACTGCCTTAATTCTTTGTGGCATAGATGAAGCACGGTGCACATTCATTAACTGTACATCCAAATCTTCTATTCCAGCACATCCCAAACATGCTTTCTTGGACTGTGCAGATCATTTAAGTACACTGATGTCACTGTCATGTTCAAGAAACAAGTTTAGAGATGTTCTGACCTTTGTGACTGGAAGCTGGAAGCTGAGTGTATTCAGTGAAAATAAACTGTTAATGATGTACAATTATCATTAAAATAAACAGAATGTAAAACATTGTCATCAAAGTTAAATTGACCGATGAAGTTTATGGGATTTTCCTGCTCGTCTCCCTCAGGCCAGCTGGTAGCAGGGACCTGTGAGATTGTGACTCTGGACCGTGACAGCAGCCAGCCCAGGAGGACCATCGCACGGCAGACAGCTCGCTGCGCCTGCAAGAAGGGACAGATCGCTGGTACGACGAGAGCCAGACCAGCCTGTGTGGATGGTAAGATCCTCACTGTCCTCAGACGGCTGCTGCTGACTGGTGAATACGATGAATAATATATAAAGATATATTATGTTAAATAAGACAAGCAGTGAATCAGAAAAAAAGCTTTGATTTTGAATATCAAACTGTAAAAAGAGGTAGAAAATGCCAGGTTTCATTTAACACCTTTTTGGCTACCACAAATGCACTAAGGAAATCAGCGTTTTCAGTGTCTTCTTCAGTCTCAGCTGACTGCAGGTTTTCCAACCCTATAATCAGCACATTTACATGATGGCCAAAACTATCTCCATGACTAACAATGCGCTGTGAGGTCAGTTTAGTGATTATGAATATGCAAATTTGTATGCCCAGTGATCAGTGGCAATGAGAACCATTCACAGAGTTGGGGAATGGGTCCAATCATAGCATTGTAAGTAAGTAAAAGATGTACCCTTAAGTGTAATTTGTGTACACAAATGTGTCCATCTGTGTAGACATTTTTGCGCAGATGGGGGGAAAGGGATTTTTACCTACTCCAATCGCACTAACTCCGTGTCACTGGAACTGGGTGTGTTGGGTCTGTGCTTCCACAAGCCCCGCTGGTTTAGAGACTTATTCATCATGAAGAAAACAAGACAGTCAGCGATCGATCGATTTACTTGCAAGGGAGGCCTCGTCGGTGTCTACCACGAAAATGACCGGCCTCCTCTCGCTGCCTTTTATTGGGAAAACAGTTCACACAATACACATCGCAGCAAAACAACACGCACATGGTTCTAAGACAAGGCATTGTATGTATATGTGTGAACATCTGTATGCTTTGTGAGAATGTGTGTGTGTGTGTGTGTATGACCTCCTGCTGACCAAAGGGTCATAAAAGCAGGGAGAAACATCACAAGAAACAGATCTTCCAGTTTCTGCAATAAAACACTACATCCCCCCCAGAACCTCGAGAGGCTGGGGAGGGGGACAAAAGAATCCTTTCATCACAGAGTTAAAACAATGTAGAGATGGTAAGCATAAAAATGACAACATTTAACAGTTCACTCTAACAGGGTGACATATGCATTTTTCAGATTGTGGGAACAGAGCTCCGGCAGGAAGACCGACTTTTCTTCTTCTGCCAGCAGACTCTGAACATGCTCTCCTTGCTGAACCATAAGGCCTAGGCCTCTGCTCCGAGATGGATGTTACCTTTTCACATAAATGGCTTCCATAACTCTTTGCTCAATCAAGCTATGGAGTTTGAAAGCCGCAGAGACTCATTGCTATTGATCAATGGTTACACCAATTTATATGTCAATGATCGTGAAACTGACCTCATGTTAGTCAGTCGCATTTGTTTTGGTCATAATACAAATGAATCAGAAAAAAGCTTTGAGGCTAAATAGCAAACTGTAAAACAAACAGAAATGTTGGCCTGGTTTAATTTGACAACTTTTTGAATATGACAAATGAACTTTAAAAAAACTGTTCTCCTGTGTAGCAGTAACATTAAATAACAGTACGTTATACAAAAGTACTGCTTGCTGAAGTCACTTGGATGAGCGATGAAACATGTCTCCCACTGAACACGCCACGTCCAGATGAACAGAATCAGCTTTCTAGGATTAGCTCATGGGAATAACATGTTTCTGTGTTTGGATACAAATGTCTGTTCTAAATTGACAGCTATTAAATATGAACGGTTAGCTGGATCACAAGATGAGCGTGCTTTTATAGAAAAGCTCTGACAGTATTGGTGATCTCACTTTTATTTGCTTATCTATAATCTTTGATTTGACTTTTCTATATTTTTTATTATGTTACGTTTGTTTCTTTTATCATTTCCTCTTTTTTGTTTGTTTGTTTGTTTTTTATTGTATTTGTATGATTTATTTATAGAACATGCTGTGGTAAATCTGTTTGCTAAGGCTGGCTGTATCTGTCTAATAGAATACTACATAATAAAAATACAGCTGCGGTCAGAAGTTTACATAAACTCATTATGGTTATTTGAGACTTGTATTTCTTTGAACTGTTTTTTTTTCCCAGGATGGAATGATCTTACAGCACACATGTTTGGGTTTATTTTGGATTTTCTCTACACAGGGTCAAAAGTATACATGCACGTTTAAATTCTGTATATATGCATTCAGTTAAGCCTTTTAATAAGTGGTCTTGAAGATTCCACAATGATTTTTAACTTGACGATGATTGCTATTGACTACAACTGGTAGTTTGTCAACATAAAACGGATTTGTTTGAAAATATTCACTAGATTAAGAACTTCAGATACAGGGCATAATTTAATTTCAAATTTGTTGGAATAGGTCTCCATTAGATATTTACTAAAGTAATATAATATACTGTAAATAATTGTTTTTCTAGGAATATACAAAAAAAACTACAGGTACTCTAAGACATTGTGGTTTCACAGACTGCAGAATCTTCTAACACAACAGATCAGTTCAAAGCCCAGCACTTCTGTTTTATGAGGTACATAACTGAAGCTTTCTCTCAGTCTTCCAGTTCAGAAAGTTGCTGCCTAGATGGAAAAAGCCCAAAGTTTCATTGCATTTCATCAGTAGCTGTCTCCTCTTTTGTCACGGCGCTGGGTTTGTGACCCAGTGTTTTGTATCTGTTTAATTTGTATTCCTTGATTATTGTTATTCATGGTTTTGAGTTTGCTTGATGGTTTTCTGTTCATATTAAATTTGTTGTGTCTTTTAGCTTCTAGTTTCGGTCTCTGTGTCGTACCCTCACAATGCTGTGTTTTTTCCTCCGTGTTCCTTGCTGTTTCTGAGTTTATGGTCCCCCCCACATTCAAGTAAATGTGAAAAACTACAGGCTGTTCTCCAAATAGGAAAGTAAAATGCATCTCTTTGAAGGACTTTTCTACCAGAGCTATTATATAAGGTTCAGCTAGATTTCTTAGCAGATAATTAATTTTATTAATTTTACCTGCCAGTGACTTAAATGTTGTTGCTAAGTAGGAATATATGTGAAGCATTAATCTCATAATATTTGTAGCTTTTTTGCATCTGTTTGTATATTTGAATTATATTTTAGTGTTAGTGCTCCAACTTTGTCTTCTATTAGAATAAACTCTATTGCCCTAAAAGCTGATATGGCCAATACGGTTTATTAAATTCAAAATTATTTGAGTCTGACTGTAAACTGCAAATTGATGGAATGAACAACAGCGATGTGTTGATTCTAGTTATGCAACAAAATCCTGGCAGACATTTCAATATTTCCCATTTTACTAAGTTATGGTCTCATTTTTATTTTCATTGTTATTTTATTGTTATTGTTATTGGGGGTTTTTTTAGCACTGTTTTGTATGTACATTTTTTCACTATTTCACAGTATAAGGCCCTCATTATACACCTGTGGCACTTTAATTTAATCTCTCTCTCAGCTAGCAAAGACTAATGGGTCGCTCCAGTGATAGCAACTAAACTGGGGAGTAAATTTAAATAGCTTAAAAATGTTATAATATGATTATAATGGATGTGCTCTAATAAGCATAAGCTTGCTAAGTGGTGTTACCATCGTTTTTTCCCCTAAATTTTAATCACTGTTAAATCCAGTGACTGCAGCCCAACCGCTAGGCTTTTTTTATTATCTTAAACGAGACCATTTGCATCAGATTACATCACAGCCATTTCTATTTGCTAAGCTAACAATGAATAAATAAAAGGAAAACAAAAATACTTTTATGCTGGAACATTTAATATTCACACAAATAATACGTTGTAGTTAATATTCTTTTTCTTGTTTAGTGACTGTTAGAAACAATTTGTGTAGCTGTTCTTGTAACATTCATTTACTGCTGTTTGTTTGGATGCAAACAGCTTTACGTTTGTGTTTTTCAAGATGAATGAGTTCAAATGTGTGTCTGTTATCAGAGCTGGTTTGAACACTCTCTCCTGCTTTGGGAGGATGTTTTCGGTAGTTTATCATCATCATCATCAACGAACACTCATTAGTGTATAGCGTAACTTAAACTAGTACAAGTATTACTTCTAAATTACTGTAAATGGCATTTAGAATAACTTTACTAAAGTACTCAAATCACACTCAGTAGTATCTCAGCCTCTCTTTAACCCATGCATGAATCTAATTTGATATTTATGCAAGTTTGTATTTTCTCTTGTAATCTTAGGTAAAAAAATTTTTTAAAAAAAGTATCTGCAGATCTTGAGGGGAAAAAAACTTTATTTAAAATGTATTTATCTCATTATTTACTGGTTAACAGGAATAAAACTACAAGTTAAAAATGAAAATGACATCTTTGAGAGCACTAACAAAGATTCTTTGCAATGTTCACACAAAACAACCTCTGAGCACTATGTTTTTCAACACCAGACACTGTCCATCACCTGCTAATAGCATCCCTGTAATGAATAGTGGAATACTTCAAGAAAACCTGCTCTAGAGGACAAAGACTGGGGTGATGATATACCTTTCACCACCACAGTATCCTATTCAAACTGGTGTCTGTGTCCACTTAAAAGTTTAGCACAGATTTTTAAATTTCTACCAAATAAAAAAAAAAAAAAACTTTCTCAGTGTACTGTCGATGTGAGTAAAATAGAAAAAAAATGCCTATTTTAACCTTTTGAAATAAAATCAGCAGCGCAGTACAAGCAACTTGATTAACATTTGATTATCCTTTCTGTTAGCCTTAAAGTATAAAAATGAAATAAATAGTTCAGGAGTTTGTTTGCTCAGAAAATATAGAAAGTAGTAGCTGCACCTGCTTTAAGTCACCTTCATTCTGCTGGTGCATGTTGAATGTTATCAGTTTGTATCTCAAGCAACATTTGTCTTTAATTTTTATTGTTTACTGCTGCTGAAATACACCAGCAGAGCACAGGGGGAAAATCATACCACAGTCTGTTTTTATCTGTCCCTTCATAGCTCTGCTCACACTGTTTCAAACAGACTTATATAAACTATTTATAGATAGACAAAGTCTATCAGAATGGAAAAATTGAAATTTAAACTCTGGATGAGTTTGATTAAAACTCTCTGTGTGTTTAATTTTATAAGGATTTCCTGTTCACAGAAATGAATAAAAAGTAAGCAGTCAACACATTTTTTTATTCCTCTGCTGTTCTTCCATGATCTAAGTAGTGAAATAAAAAAAAAATGTTACAGTTTTGAGAATACCACCTACTCCTGGTAATGAATAAAAAAAGGCTGTGTGGTTCTGAGCCCATCCACCCATTTTCTTCCACTTACCCCAGCTACCACAGGGTGAGAGGCGGTTACACCCTGGACAGATCGCTAATCGGTTGCAAGGCTAACGCAGAGAGACAGACAACCATTCACACTCACACCTATTGGTTTGATGTGCCTATTACCTATCGACAGTTTAGAATCACCAATTAACCTAACCCGACTAACTGCATGTCTTTGGACTGTTGATGCAAACCAGAGTACCCGTACAGAACCCACGAAAACACGGGAGAACCTGCAAACTCAGTGTACAGTGCTGACCACCGCAGCTTTGAGCCCAAACAGATGAGTGAAAGAAACCTTTTTCTTTCTCATCAGGTAGAGACGAACTGAAAGAACAAAGAGCCAGTGTATTCAGAGACTGTAAAACAGGTCCTGGACTCAGATGTTAAAACATTCACTGACAGCACTGGCATCAGACCTGATGACGGAGGACATCGTAGAGAAGAATAAGCGAGAAACATTTAGCTGGAATTTAAAGGGCATTTACAACCGGAGAAAAAAAGAACATGTAAAACAGGTGTCTGTGTCCACTTTAAAGTTTAGCACAGATTTTTTGTTTGCCTCATTTGCACTTCAGTCCTAACGTGTTCTTTCCTGTAGGATTGTCTCATTCTCTAGAGACAAAGGAGCAACCCTCCTTCAGGTCACCCTCTTTGATGAATGAAGCCATTACAAAATGGCCTCCTCTCTTTCTGGATAAATGAACTGTGCTTGGCGGTGGTGGATGGATCTGCATTGCAGTCATTAATTTGTCAGAGTAGTGATGCAGCGCTCACAGGTGTTCGGGTACTTACCGATACATGCTATTAATCCACTGATTCTCCATTTCACACTATTGATTCAAAGTCTCTTTCCTGTTTTCTACACTCTGCAACGTGATTCGCCTTGAAATGCATTCATCCATCCTGTGTTGTTATTGGACAGACATTAGGAGACTTTCAGGTGAATGGGGTATACATGAGGAAATAAAAACTACTCATTTAAACAAAAATTTATTAAGCAATTCAGTCATTCTTTTGATCTAAAAGTCTAAAGTTTTGAAACACCTATTTTAAAACAATACAGACATAATAATAGTAAGCAGATATTTAGAAAGTAATTCATGCTTTAGATTTAAAACAGTAGGCTCTAATACAGCGTCTGATTATTATCAAATTACTGAACTAACAAAAAGCAAAACTCTGAAGCATTCCTGTTATGTTTAAATGTTATGTTGATCACTTTCTGTAAGTCCAGTTCTGGAAACCTTCACATACGATTTCATTTTGGACCTTAAACTTGTGCAGAGGTCAACTTTGATATCGAACTGACCCAAATTTCATGTCAAAGACAGATGCTAGTGCTGACAGCTTAGTCTCTGCCCATGATCCTGAGACCAAAAAAGCTTTTTTTTCAAGAGTAAGAGTCAAAATCCAAAGATGCTGCATTAGGTCAGGAGCACGACTGAGCTCACACTTATTTTTTCAAAATTCATGGGGCTATGGACCATGAAAATGTCCTCCTGGATCCGACTATCAGCATGGATTTCTAAGATTATAAAAGATCTAAAGTAGAACAGTTTAAGGAAATGACCTCAATCATTGCATCGTTCACAGCTCGTTGGTCACACCAACACAATCACTGCTCATGACCAGCCCCATGGCTTCCTTACTACTTTTGTCTCTTCTTAAGTTTGTGTTAACAGCGTTCCAAGGAGTAAAGACATGAGTAAATATCTCAAAGCAATTCTTGCTGCCCATCAGTCTGGGAAGGGTTATAAGGCCGTTTCCAGAGAATTTTGAAGTCTACGGTGAGAAAGATTACTCAAAAGTGAAAGACATAGTTCAATACAATTGCCAGTTTTCTCAGGAGAGGGCATCCCAGCAAATTCACACCAAGGTCTGTCCATACATAAAAACTGCTCATAAAAACTGCAGAAATACCCAACTCACACTCTTCATTCCTATGAAAGCAGTAATGCTCCACTTAGTTTTTTACAAACTGCTTCTGCATCTTGACTTCAGTTTTGTTGATTAAATAACCGCATGGTGTAATTAGTCATGTGGTGTTGAGGTTATATTTACCCAATTTAAAGACCAACTGTTGGACTGGATGATTTTTTACTTACCTCCAAATTCCAGACATCGCCATACCTGCACAGGTATATCATCTAGATTACTATTTCTCTGCTCCTCATCTTTATAGTTGCCCCGCATTTACTACTTACTGTCCTCCATCCATCCTCTTCTGATTTTCTTCATTCATCAGCTCCTCAAGGTACTCCTTCCATCTCTTTAACACAGTCTTCTCACTGCTCATGTCAATATCCACATCGTTAATCACCCTAATCTTCTGCACATCTTTTCCAGTTTGATACAATTCCTTTTCTCCTCAACATCACATACAACTCACTATAAGTCTTTTCCATTGTCTTTGCTACCTCCCTCTTTCCCATACGCCTAAACTCCCAGTGCCCTTGTCTACTTTTTTCATCTCTTTGGCTATCCGATTTTTTCTTTGCCAATCTCTTCCTTCAGATCCTTTCCTTTGTTTTGTCATACCACTACCAAGTCTGCTTGTCTTTGTTTTCCAGAGGATACATCAAATACCTTGTTTCCCTCAGCACTTCATGGGTACTTTCTCAGTCATCTGGTAACTTACAACCACTCAGAGCCCATCTCAACTCCTCAATGAACTCTGTGCAACATTTTTCCTTCAGCTTCCACCAATTTATCCTTAACTTTGGAAATCAAGAAGAGGAAACATGTGAAGGCAAAGTCATCCTACACACACAAATGATATTGCTATTATACATTCAATATGATAACAAATGATTTTTCATTTATTCCTATTAATGATACCAGGAACAAGAAAATATACTCCATTTCCAACAAAGGCCAGAAATCTTAGAATTGACATATAGAGAGATTTATATCTTAAATTACAACCATACTAATCTTTGTAATTTTATATTGTGTTCTAAACCTAAATTCTAATAATAACATTTTCAATAAAAATGAGCTGCTGCAGCTGAACTGTTTCCTCCTCCTGTAGGATCTCTCCATCTGGATAGAGGTGTGAGGCGATGTAAGAATTTAATTAAATATTATGGCTGAGCAATACTACTGTTGTTCAGTAGGAAATTGGTTTGATAATTGGGGGCTCACAGGCTATCACAATCACACCACTGCTCCAATGGGCGAACTGATTACCAGGTTATGTATTACAGGCCTCTACAGTCTTTCATTTTCTTTGTGTTTCCCCAGACATGGCTCAGAGTGTGTAATTTAGTGCCAGGAATGAGAGCAAGAACTGAAAGATTGGGTCAGTAAAGAATCACTTCAAACAGCAGGAGTATCCCTGCAAGTGAAGAATTTACTTTTAAATGAAACCATGAAAAAGAGAGAAGACAGAGGATCAATTGACTGATAGACACTGTACTGTGTGTGTGTGCGTGTGTGTGTGTGTGTGTGTGTGTGTGTGTGTGTGTGCGTGTGTGTGTGTGTGTGTGTTTTCCACTTAGTACTGATAACTCAGGTCATTCTATTTTACAGAATATATTAGAATATATTATATGGCATGTCATAAGCTTTGTTCATGGTATGTCATGCTACATTAAACCCACTTGCCTGGTAAGTCACCCTCATGCTCCCACAGCTGCTTTCACTTGTCCAGATATGCACTCTGCAAGATCTCTTAAAGATCTACTGTAATAGTAGTATCAGCAGCACATCCTTTAAGAGCTTTAGGATATTTAATAAGATCGTAATGGCAGGAATTTTGAGGTTAAACCTCTTATGTTCTTTGTTATGTTTTTGGAGGAGATTTTTGTTGTTGTTGTTGTTGTTGTTGTATGCCCAACCCTCACAATAAAATCTAGAAAAGAATGTCTACAAAAAGAAAAGAACCAAAGTGTTCAAATGGCCCAGACGATGTGCAGACCTCAACCCAATTGAAGTATTGGTCGTTTCCAAATTCATGGGCTGCATCCTCCTGAGGACCCGGCCTTCGCGGTCTATGTGGGCGGTCCTCAGAAGGTCGGGTAGGCCGGAAGTAAACGGCTGTGGAATTGGACGGTCTAGCCTTCTGATTAGCATCACCGCTGTCTCGGTGGAGTTTAATAAACTCGGCCATCTGTTCCTTGCTATCTAAAATATAACAGGACACTGGCGTATAATTCTCGACCATCTCACACTTCTGTTTAATCAGTTTCCTGTTTGACGTTTATTCAGCTGTGTGAAAACCAAGGAGAAACCCACCTGATGGATTAATAAAGTTTTATTTTATCTAATTTCATCTAATAACTTTAATCTCAGCCAAACCGATTTACCGAACAAATAAAACACCGAAAAAAAACCAAACAATAACATTTTTAGGTTGTCTAAGTGACTTATATATAACATTTAACCTGAGTAGCGAAAGTCCGCGGTGATCTGAAAATGATGTGCTGGGAGTTGTGTCGTTCTCGGCGGCTTCAGTAACCCTCGAGCTCTCGGCTAGCTATCGAGCTGGTGGGTAACAGATGTCTCCGAAAACGTCGAAGCACTTTTGCAAATATGCGATATTTTGATAAACCGAGCAGATATTTGAAGTTTACACACCCACATTCTCGCCTGAAAATATGTTAAAAGTTTATTTTGTGACCCAGAAAGATTAATAACAGTAATTTTAAAACTTATTAGCAGCCGCCATTGCCAGAAACTGCAGTTTGGCTGGGCCGCGCTATGAATTCTGGGATATGGTGGGCTACGAAGGACACACCCGACCCATCCTTCAAATTCGGGGAAAAGGAGGACGCATTTGTCGGCTGCATTCGGAGGAGTCTACGAATTTGGACAGCCTTCGGCGCGTTGCTGTGATGTAATCGGCCTAAAAATGCGGCCTCAGGAGGATGCAGCCCATGAATTTGGACACGACCATTGTTGCATTTAAACAGATGAGGCAAACCTCAATGAACTGAAGCAATGTTGTAAAAGAGGACTGGAGCAAAATTCCTCTACAATGTCGTCATTGAGTGATAAAGAAAATGATTACTTTGAGTTATTGCTGCTAAAAATGGTTTTACGAGCTGTTGAATCATGGGTATAGTTTTAAACTGGACTCCAGTTTCTTTGAAAACTTTCACATGTCATCACCTGTAGAGTGTAGAGTGACTGCTTTTGCCAAACATTCTGATCATCTGAGAAGACCAAAGAAGAATCCAGGCATTTTCCATCAGGTTATACCTCAACCAAGAAACGATTAAATTTAAATAATCTCTATCGATTTTGTCAACAGGAGTTGTCAGAAAGCAGCCAGAATTATGCCAGAAATTTGTTAATGCTGACCAAATGCATCTGACCATGGTACAACTTGCTGGGGGTCGTTTAACCAAATATTAGTGGGGCTGTATCTGGGTCTCTATAGTTTTGATGCTGTGTGGAGAAAATCAAAAATACATTCAAACTTGTGCACCCAGTTCTTGTTTTTTAAATTCATTAAAGATGTATGCTGTGCAATCATTTCACACTGGAACAATAACAATTCATAGAAATCATTGGAAGGCCCAAATTACCATGATGTTTATGTAGATGATGAGTGCATGTAAATGTCTGACTAATGTTCATCTTTATTTATTTTTACCACTGACACATTTTCCTCATATCTTTCCTCTGCATAATGAGGAACATTAAATTATTTTGTGTTGTCCCCTTACAGTGTTTAATTGAAAGCACATACAGCTGTTAATGACAGACAGATGTTTGATGGTCTTCTTTCGACATGATCCAGAGTCACATCTGACTGAAAATGCTGGACAGAGGTTAACTATCACAGAATCTTTGTTACTCTACATCTGCTGCAACATTGTTTTAAAGGGCTATTTCACCAATGTTTACCATAAAGCCCTTGGTATTTCTTGGTATATTTTGTACATGTATCTTTAAAAAAATTGTCAGTGTTCTGTAAAGACTGTGTATGAGTAGCTTGGTATCTTCAACAATTATTTACCTGACACTGTGCAGCAGCATGTGTGTAAACTCTATGCAAACACTGCAAACTCGGAGTGCCATTGCAGAATATAGATTACAGATTATGCAGAATTTTTAAATACAGTTGTGTATCTGCACTTATTTCTTCATTGTTAACAATCTAGGAGTAAAAGGAGGAACATCAACAAGAATAAGACCATCATTCATGATAAAGGAGACTTGGGGGGAGGGAGAGGGGGTTGTTCAGCCATAAGATGCTGATGAAAAAACACAAATAACGTAAAACCTTAAAACTGAAGCTGAAGCACACTTACCTCTTCTTCCTCTTGTCGTCCTCCTCAGTTCGTATCATCACGAGTCGACAGTGGTGTGAGATGACTCCGTGCTTAGAGGATGAAGGCTGTAATCTCCTGGTCAATCAGTCAGGCTGGACCTGCACTCAACCAGGAGGCAGAGTGAAAACCACCACGGTGAGAAAACAAGCTTAGCTGCCAAATACAAACACGCTTCCACTGACCAAATGTTGATTTGAACATATTGGCAAACATACTGGAAATTGAATTGACCGGTTTAGCTGCATGTAGTAACAGAAAGTATAGAAGCAAAACCTGCTATATTTAAGGAGTCATCCTATTTTTACAGAACTGTGAATCACAGCGTTTTGGTAAGCTCCAAACATGGTAACTTAAATTGTAAGAATGAAGAAAGCTGCACACCCTACCTCAGGTGAGCAGTCTTTATTACTCCAAGTTTACTGTGAAGGAGGAGCTATTTTTCCACCCAGCTGTCAACATCCTTCCAACAGATGTGATTTGGAATAATAATTTTATATTTTTTTCTCTTTTAAATGCCAGAGGAAAAACAAATTGCCAGATTTTATACAAAGTTCAGTTTTGTTGTCCATGAAAAATATAATGTCAGGTTCACAGTGAGTCTTGTCAAAAGGTAATTTTGAGAATTATATTAACAATCCTTAAGCAGAAACTGAAGGGAAAAAAAAGAACAATAATGAGTTAAAACAGGAAACCTTTTTGTATTAATATAACTTCATTCTTTAACATCTGAATGTTCATTGGTCTAATTAAGATCTAAATGTATGTGTTGTTCAGACTTTTTGTTTAATTCATTACAATCTTCAGCTACTTTTATCCATGTTTTTGTAACAGAATGAAATTAACCTGGTTCAACTAACTAAGTTTCAGTTTTTATCAAGGCTGGTTAAGTAGCAGGAGTAAGACTCAAATGCATGATTCAGAAACACAAAGGGTAAACTAAGGTAGCTTCATTAAACTAAAAAGTCCAAAACAAGGAAAATCCAAACTTCACAGCAGAGAGCACAAACTGCAAGGGAGGACACAATCATGAGGCACTACATTACAAATATATACACACCAGGCAGATGGGAAACACCAGGGAACACAGCTGAATCTGATTAACGAGACAAGGGGACCCAAAACTAAACGCAACCCACACGAGATGAGGGGCTATCAAAATAAAACAGGAAGTAACAAAGACTGAGACAGGGCTAAAACATGTGAGCGTGATACAGTGACAGGCAATAAACAAACATGAAGACATGACTGACTGACGAGACAGAAAGGGAATGACGATGATAACAAAAGGCTACATAACCTTATGAGAAATACAGACTAGAAACAAAGGGAAACAAACATAATCCATGAACCAGAAATAAAGATGCATCCACAATAAATTTCAAATCAATGGATCAAAGATCCAGCACGCTGATAGTTTTTTGTTATATGGCTGTTGAGTTCATTCAACTTTTCCTGAGGTAATGTCATTCAGTACCATGGAGACAAAATAATTTAAGACCAAAGCCTTCTTGTTTTTGATGCCCTGTAGCTCCTAATTGTAGCTCTTATAATTATTTCCATTTTTAACAGTAATTTCAACAAATGCTGTTCAGTCTTTGTTTTTTTTCTTTTCAGACAATTGCAGGCAAAATATTTCAGCTTTCAGTACTCACGTGTAATTTTTGCCAGAAAATTCATTCAACACTGATTTTAATTTATGTCCCTCTTCTTACTCTTTACACCGATGCTGTTAATTTTTTCCAGTGAACCTTTTACGCCTTTAAAATTGTTTAAAAAACACCACAAAAGAATCCTTAAAATTCCTTCTCCATACAAGTAAATGAGAAGGCCACAGTAAAGAAAAGTAAAGTAAAGAAAAGTTGAAAAAACCTCCTTTTTTGTTTTGCTCCCCTGACCACATTTTTAATGCTAAGCACACAACACAATTATTCAGATGTGCACATCTTTTAAAGAATAGATACAATAGAATTTGTGGCAAATGTAGATGAACGTGAACATGTTGTACAGTTTTATAGAATATGGAACTTTTAATGCTATGAACCTTTGAAAAATTAAAGCCCCTTCTTAATTTTAGAAAAATAAAAGTATGCTCAGAATATCTCTTGTTTAAAGAATGTTAAATGTTGCCAGTTAGCTATAGGAGTACATGACCATGCTAAGATAAGCCTCAAATTAAATTTGCTTTTCCATCTTTTACAATAGAAATGTCAATTTCTGTTTCTCTCCAGATGTTTTAAACCAGCCTCAGTTTAAAGAAGAAACCTCACAGTTTAAAATATTTAACACAGGAACCAAGACGGAGGTCATTTTGAGGTCATTTTAAAAATAGTGTAACTCTCTGCAATTAAACTCTTTGATCTCATGTTTCATTACTTTTTCAAAAATTGAATTATTCATTATATAGTGAATTTTGGGGTATGTGGGATAGAAAGATGACAATGTCATTTTGACCACATAGAAATTGGTATAAAAGGGTACTTTTGCCTAGCCAGACTGGCTAGGCAGTCCTAGGTTGCTGGTTGCGCAGAGCAGCAGGGGAATCATAGCTGAAGTGAGCAGACTCCAGAGCGTGGAGAACTAAACCAAATAAATAAATGCGGAAATCCTCAGCAGCCGAGTCGGACAGGTTTCAGTCCTGAACAGGAGAAAAGCTGAGAGGCTCAATGGCTGCCGACTGAGGTGCAGCACTGTGGATGTTTAATGAAAGAGAAAGACTGCATATCCAATGAAGCACAGGCAGTTGTAGATGGTGTGAAAAACTTTTACTGTTGTAATTTTACTGTTGAAATTTTTATTGTAATTTTACAATAATTAATGTATTAAAATGTGTATCCTAATTTTGAGGTCAGTTTTAAAATGCAGACGGTGACCTGTTCAATCCATTTCACAGTGAGAGCTCTGATTGTCTTTCTTCATTTGTTGTTGTAGTGAGTGAGGGGGAAACTACCTAATATATGTTTATTATATTATATTATATTATATCTTTATCATGGACTTTTGGAGAAAGACGGAAAGCTTTTTTATCTAATTTATCTCACACATGCTTACAAAAAACAAACATACCTAGAGAAACTTCTTGGGATCTTCCAAATTTGTAAAACAGACTGATATGACTTACAATTTGGATTTTATAAGCCATTTTGTGAAATCATAGCCAAGCCTATTTCAGAGAAATTTGTCAGTTGATTACAAGTCACTGACAGGAGAGTTGTGTCATCTGTCTTCACTCCAGTGAACCCATTTTCTTTACAGCAATGGCAGATCATGGAGCCTCATGATAGTTCCCTGAAGTTAGCAACAGACACTTCCCATAGACATATAGCAACACAGACATGTTAGTGGATTATTCACCAATGAATTAGTGGATGCTGATATTTTGACAGACTAACAAACATAATATTAATAACCTTATATGAAATATTGGTATTGGTATTAAATATTATGAAATGTGAGCAAAAGGCATCAAAACGTAACTTTTCTGCTGGATTGAGCCACTGAAATACTAGCTAAATATAACATTGTGATATGTAGCTGTCTGGTCTGTTTAAACTTATTTAGCCACTGGGATGTATGGCCTGGTATGATAAAACTGTAACTGCACAACAATCCGGGAAACGGCTAGCTATTTTTGTGATGACTGGGTATAAATAAAGAGTCATAGAGGACATCTGAGACATTTTGTAAACAGACTTTGTGGTCCTGTTGACTGTGTCTTTGTTGTGTTACTCCTCAGCTGATTGCAGAAGCAGAGGGAAAGTGGAGGACTCAAATGAGACTAAATACTTTTATAAAACTGTAATATGTATGTTAACACACTAATCATGTAATACAGTATCAGTATATGTTCATTATGCAAACTCATAGTAACTGATCACACTTGTAATGCTTTAACATCAGCAACTAATTAATGTACATAATTTAAATTACCTGCACAAGCCTCCACAAATGTGTCCAACATTTTCTTTTTCTCCTAACTTTGTCAACACAGGAACTACCTGCAAGTTAAAAGATAAAACATACATGAACTGTGTTTGAAAAAGATGTCTGAAATATCTACAATAACAAGCGTGCCTGGTGACACATAATAAACAGCAATTAGTGTTTTGATGCAACATGCATTAGCTGCGTTTAGCCCAGTGGGTGAGCAGGCGACCACATGCGGCCATGAAAGAGGCAAAACCGTGTGCCATAGTCAGGGGTTAAAGTGGGCTGGTGGTTTTTTTGTTTGTTTGTTTGTTTTATGACCCAACACCTGAAGAAGTCAAGTTGCAGTTGCAGAACTTTAGCATCTAGCAACTCCTAATAATAGAAGAGCAAAAATAAGTAAGTAACGTTTTTTTAGTGGCAGGTAGTTTCAAATACAATGTTTCTGTCAGCTTAACACACAGCTTAAGGTCCAGCTGTGTGTTTCACAGGGAGAGAAAAGAAAGACAGCTGACTTCACTCAGAGATGGAGAAAGATAAGAAAGACAGAACAGGAGAGGAGCAAGAGAGCTTAGATTTAAAGGTAAGGACTGCTTATTTATATTTGATGTTTCAAACCAGTTACCAGTTGTATGTCACAAGTTTGAGCTAAAAACAAAACCTCCCATAGTCACTTACGCTTGGTATTCTGAGTGCAGAAAGGCACTATGGGTATGCCAAAGTCTGTATGGCGTAGCAATTAACTGTGATATGAACAGAAATTTTCTGTGTTCTCCAATAATCCAGAACACAGGACCTTCTTTCTGTATTTACGTTTGTTGCATCAGCCCCAGACATCTAAGATGACAACATCATGGTCCATTTTAAAAGCACATATTCACACAGGTACCTGGGGTCACTTTAACTTTAAAACATGACTATGGGTTAACAAACAGGTCACATGACAGAACTGCTAAACCATTTAAACCCATACAATAAAGCTCTTTGGAAAGAGTTGCTCTGTTCATGTTAATGCCAGATGAGTCTACAACTATTGAGTCAGCAGAATGTGGGCGACTTTTATGCACTTTGGGTCTCAGCACTCTGTGATCCTATTTTGTAAATTTAAATGGTCTGTCACTTCATGGCTGAGATGGTCCCAACAGACATCCACTTTGCAATAATACCACTTATAGGTGATTTTGGAATATGTAGGAGGAAGGAAACTGACTTGTTGCAAGGATGGCATTTTATGAGCCAATAGGACTAAAACGAGCAGAAGTCAAAGACTGAGAGGTGTAGCCCAATACCTTTGTTCATATAGGGTAGCTGGACTGATGTACCTCAGCAGGATTTAAACATATGTAGGTTAGGTGAATTAAGATGCTACAGTTATGCAATATTAATGGGATAATTTGTGATATGTTTTTGCTTTAGAGGTGAAATAAATAGAAACAGAGCTCATTATTTGTCATCACCAGCCACAATTCATCATAAAGCAATTATGTTGGAAAAAAGCTGTCTGCTTTCCAGTTTACTCACAGCTGTGGTGTTTATCATGGAAATGGCAGATAAAACACACAGACACTACTGACGGGAGCCAGTATATGATATTGTAGAGCAGTAATATATTTTAAACTAATGTGTAACTAATAACACAGTTAAGCTCATATCTGTCATCTCTGTCACTTATAGGTGCAAGCTGCAGATGACACTGTTATGTTATTAACACATGCAGATTGGTAGATTTAATCTTATTTTATTGCATCTTGTAATAAAACAGATTTAAATCGCAGGGGCATACACAAGATACAATATACAGATTTCACATTAAAGTCTGAGCGTTTCAATGGAAGCATGTGGTTACAGTTTGCTGAAGTAATGCATGATAGATGACCGCTGTAAGTCAATAACGAATGAAGTATAACTAACCTGCAAGTCTGTTAAACAATACAAGATTGTTTTAATGATTATTTTTAGAGTTGGCTAAAGTTTTATATTTCTGAGAACTCTGCTTTCTAAAATTTGTCTATATTTGCTTCATTGGATCTAAGAAGTGTAGTAAAGGGCTCCATCTCAGCTTGTACTTACATTATGTCAACTGCTTGGTTCACTGTGTTCTCAGTGAATAGCTGATTTTTTTTCCACCTCTGTTAATTGTGAATTAAAACCACTCTTCCACTGGGAGGGGCAAAAAGTGTGACACATGTGATGATTTGATCTTAGTTCTGTAATTGATTCCATTGGTCATGCTTTGGTGGAAGTCAGCTATCGCTTGAATTGAAGCTGTGTCAACAGCGAGAGACAGGGAGTCTCTAAAGATTATCAAAATATATACAATTTATTAGTTTCATTCGGGGTTTGGGGACTCACTTGCAATCAGCTACACTGCCACTGTCTGATGTTACCTCTCAGTTTTTATTTACCTTTATGTTTCCTTAAGTGTTGTATTGAAGGCACCCATGTGGTGGCAACCTGCAGAGAGATTTTGGATCTATTTTCATTCACACAGGGAGAAAATGACAGGAGTAAATCACAGTCTGCTCACTCAGAGAAAAATCCAATTCTCCTTGGAGAGAAGGGAATCTATTTACTTAGGATGTGAAAGTGACACAATGCAATTTAGAAACTGAATATTCTGGGGTTTTTCTCCCCTTTTCTTTTTCAAACATAAAAGAATGCAGCTGCTTGTTTTTAGCTTATCAGCAGTAGACACTTTCAGGGATTAACTTTCAAAGATAGTTTCTAAGAAAGAAGTGAAGGGGAAGTCACATTACCATATTAACCTGATTATATGCTGGAGATCTGGGTCATAGCCACAGACGTAGTACTTACCATCCACAACATGAAATTTGGGTCATTTACAAAGATATATTGATTGCTCTCTGCACAAGTTGGTGATCCACGATAAATTGGCTGATATACAAGTGGTCAAAAAGTCCAACTCTAGTGTTTATCCGATGAAGTCTATTTAGTGCCCGGCTGCACACTCACATTGTGAAGGCCTCTACTTTATATGGCTTGTTTATTAGCATTATTCTGGTGTTAACTTGTGAAATTTTTTAAACATCACTGTAAGGTTTGGTTAAGGGTTAAAGATGGACTGTTGTTTCTCTTTACGTGGCTGATTGGTTTTTGCAATACAGTGGTCCCTCGCTATAACGTGGTTAACCTTTCGCAGCATCGCTGTTTCGCTGATTGTTTTGTGCAATTTTGCTTCTTTTTTTTTTTTACAGTGCATTGTGTTCTGCATCCTGACCGGCTGTAGACCGTTGTCAATTGATCTCTTCTGTGCCGTGTCTCCTGTCCAGTACAGAATGCGTTCAGCTTCTCAAATTTACATAAATCTTCGATCGCTAGCTGTGTGACTCTGTGCTGTATTGTATGTTTGTAAGTTTTCTCCCCAACAAACAACAACAATGTCGACGAAACGTTTTGCAGCGTCAAAGGCACTGATGGTAGCACCCAGAAGGCAGAGGAAGATACTAACCATCTCACAAAAAATTGGACTTCTGGACATGCTAAAGGAAGGTAGAAGTTACTGTATTTTTCGGATTATAAGGCGCATTAATAGCGCCTTATAATAATAGCATGGGCTATTCCCATGTTCTGGACCTAGAAACAGGGTTTAATCTTTGGCTTTATTCTATAATACTGGACTTATTTTTCTATGAAGGTTGGAACCTTAAGTGTTTAAACAAGAGAGAAAAGTGTGAAAATGTTCATGCCTGTCTGAGAAAAGTGCATAAAATGTGTAGTGAGGGGTTTTACAGCCTTAAAACATCTATAATAATTGTAAAAAATAAAGCTGGCTACTTTGCGGATTTCACCTATCACGGGACCACTGTAGCATGAATTCTAAGTTGTCAAATAGGGTTTGCAGCGCTGTCAACAAAGCAAAGGGTGGCTGCTTTAAGGACTCTAAAATATAAAACATATTTAGAGTTATTTATCAGTTTTTCTTTGCTACATAAGTCTATATATCTCGCTTCATATATTTGATGTCAGTTTGTATCTACAATGTAGAAAGTAGTAAAAATAAAGAAAAACCATTACATGAGAAAGTGTGTCCAAACTTTTCACTAGTAGTGTACATATCTTAATCTGGCTCAAACTTATTGCGTTTGATAAGGATCAGCCCCTGAACAGATTGATACGGAAACATTTAACGATAATCATACCACCACGTTTTCCATGCTTGAGGTGCTAGTTTCACATAGTTGACCTGATCTCAATTTATCTAACATTTCAGATACCTCAGTTTTCAAAGGGGCATGACTCAGCATGGTGAATTACAGTGGATTACCTTGAAGCAAGAAATTGATAAGAAAATTGTGAGTTGTGATTCAACAGTGCTCCCTGGTGGCATGGTAATTTGCCTCAAAACACAAAGTTGTTGAGAGACTTAGAAAGCAGAAGCTAGCACACATCCTTCAACAGCTTTCATGGTTTATGGGTCTTATCTGTAACTGACTCCACAGTGCCACCTACAAAAACAACAAAACAGCCCTGGCATGTTTCATCAGTGTGTCTGAAATGCACCAGATAAACATGATATTTGGTGAGTTCAATTTAAAGATCTAAAAAAACAATAAGGTTATATTTGTGGCAGCATGCCAACCACAGGATAGAAAATTCTATATCTCAAGTGCACATTATCCAGCCTGTCCCTAACTTAACATGCTTGATTGATGTCCAAGTCTGGAGATGTCTATGTGCCAATAATAGGTAACACTTATGGCACCACGTAGTGGTAACAGGAAATCAGCAGTAGGCGATAATCATCCCGTGTACATCAAATTTTCATTGGTGGTTCCACAGATGATATACTGTGACATGGCATATAATTAGTAGATATTCTAGAGCAACACCTAGTGTGCATAGGATGTTTACAATAACTAACTTACACAACACCAAATTTGTATCCTGTGCTTAAAACATTCACATGTCTACATGAAACTCCTCACCTGCAACACAACCAACCTGTAATGTGGATCGAGTGCAGCATGAGTGGATGTGCACAGAGAAGCGAGGGCCTGATAAATGCTGTTTGCAGCTTTAATTTGAAATTATTATTTTTATGTGAAGTATATTGAGGTTTATTATCATCATTATGCAAACAAGATGACTGAGATAAAATGATAATTGTGCCACACTCAATTTTACAGTGATGTTTTTGTATTGTGCATTATAACACCCTTTAGATTTAATTATTACTTTTGCAATAATCCAGTAGCCCTGTTTGGTTTCAGACAGTGATAAAGAGACACCATTTAAAGTTTTTACTGCAGCTTTTTTCTCATTGACCATCAGAAATGATGGATTTAATGGAAAGAGTTGGTTGTAATAAGGGTATTGTGTCAGCAAGGTAATTTGGCCTAACACAAGACAATCTGGTTGTATGATCACCTAAGTGCACAAGGGCGACTTTCTGAGCTCAGTTGCCTCCTTCCTCCTCCTCCTACAAGAAATCTGTCATGCTTACTCTAAATGCTCTAAATGCACCTTCACTTGATGTTAATCAACTGTGAGCAGAGGATTTTAAGTGCAGTTTGAATGTTGACGTCATTTCAAAGTTATGCATCATTCTCAGTGTAATCTGATTCCTCCAGCTCTTTTAGAATTCCAGCTGCAGTCAAACAGGATGGGCATGAATAATTCAGAGCTGAGCTGTTCAGAGGTAGTGCCGCTGCTCCTTCATCGTCACTTCGTTGTGAGGCTTCAGCTAGAAGCAATTACAAAAGGGCTTCTTCTCCAAAGTAAAGACAGTACTGAATATCCCCTTTCACTAAGTTTCATGTTCTCCTTTCTTTTGGGGAGGCATGCCTGCTGTTTGAGGTTTACTCAATACGTAGGGTGGAGATAATGTTCAGCATGATAAGCAGTTCATAATTAATTCTAGTGATGATGCTTTCCTTACTGTCAGAAAATCTACTAAAAAGGCAAAAAGTATCAATGAAATGATCTTAAATCTCAGGAGCTCTTTCTAAACTTGGCACTCACACGTACATGTGGAAGTATGACTATATTGATTCTAAAGTTTATTCAATATTTATTCAATATTCAGTATTGTCAGGTCTGTAAGAGCAATTTCCACTCTGTACACCACCACAGTATTGTTTAAATCAAACAATCAGTAACTTATTGAACTGCAGATTTCCAGCTGTAATTCAAGAGATCTAACAAAAGTAGTGAATTGCATTGAATGTTTAGGAATTACAGTGATTCTTATACAGGCAATAAGGAATTCAATTGCTGACTTCATGCTGTATTTGGTTTTATTTTCATTGACTGTTTTGTTAGGTTTAAACACAGGTTTAAACATAACTGCTTGGTAATGGTTAGGTAAGGGTAAGGAAAAGATTGTGATCTGGTTCTCAGTAGGCTCTTTCAGTCTAGACATTGAAGAGTTATGATAAAAGCTACCTCAAAATTTGGCATTATAGATTACAAAAAGAACGTAATGTAATAAAGGTAATAAAACAGTTAACTACATAACTTTTTCATTCTGTCGTCAACAAAACAAATGAATTTTCTTTTTGAATAATGGTAAACACATAAAATGTCTATTAGTGTAGAGCCTCATGCATATTGGTGTACTCTGGGTGTGTATGTTTTTGGCTACATTTTAGCCTTCTGTCAGTTCTAATAAATGGCCCTGTTCTTAGCCGGGTCAAAAGCAGTGTCTGATGTTCTGGAGAAATAGTTCTTGGAATTCCACCCTCACAGTTCAGTCTTGGGTTCATCAGATCAGATAATGTCTTCCTCATGTGCCCACAGTTTCTTTAAAAAGGCAATTTGACAAGCTGCCATATCGTTTTACTCACAAGTCCTCTCTCTGTGATGGCTAGAATTGCTGTTGAGATCCTTTAATCAGGTTCCCCCATCTCTTCAGAGAACTTCTGAATGTCTGTTGACTTGGTGACTTGGAGTCTCTTTCTTGATCAAGGGCCCTTCTTTATGTCTCCTGAGAGAAATAATGTTGCTTAAATCTGTCCTCTAGGTCTCCTGACAGTGACAACTACAACTACAGCTCACCAGAAAGACAGGTTCCCGTCATCCATTACCCATCATCAGCTAGCGGATCATCCTCTCCAGCTGCAGTTGCTGAAGACCAATCACAGAACACCGCAGCCTTCAGAGTCGCAGGTCAAAGCACCAGCACTTCCTGTTTGATGCATGGGTGAACTATGGAAATTGAAGCTTAAACTTTTTGGGGGGAAAAACAGTGACTGTGTTTGTTTTCCGTGAGATTTTAGTGCACTGGATGGTTACCTTTTTGTGGCACAAAACTCTGTTTCATTTTTACATACCAAAGATGAACAGAGCCCATGAAGACATGTTTTTGGAGGGGATAAGACATTCAGAATGCCACTCTACCACATACCCTACTATATCTTTGTATAGAAATGAACATATTGTATAATTATCTACTACATGGCTTAACTAAGAAAAGTAAAAATAATATGAGTTATTTAAAAAAAAAAATGTGTATCTGAATGAAGAGAGATGAAGCTGTTGTTTCTGTTGGGACACTCTGGGTATGTGCTGGACATCAGTCTGGTAGAGAAGGTAGAGGGAAAAAAATCATATCAGACATTTTTATGATAGAAACATCAAGACTTGCACTTTATGTAGACACTTGAAATGTTGTTTTACAGATAAAAATTTCCATCAACCAGGCAGGAACTTTGAGTGTGGTAACAAGTGGAAGAATATACAGCAACTGTTCATACTGATGCGCATACTTAAAACAATGGAACTAAATAAACCTCAGACACTTATATTATAGTACTTGATTTTGAGCCTCTTTGGGTTCACTTTTAAGTTATATCAGACATTAAAATTGTCAAAGTTTTCAGTTTTATTGTGCAGGTAATAACTGAGACAGTGATGCTGATAAATGCATGGAACTTCAGCAATATGAACTCACCTCCTAATTTGATTTAGACATAAATAACATCAGATATTTCAGGAATATTATATTGTCTCTTCTAATAAAATAATGCAGTGTAGTAGCTCCCGATGGTTACATGTCACTATCCCTCATTAAAAAAAACAAACAAGAAACTAGAGATTTATAGAGGATTCCTGGCCACTCCACCAGACTACATTGTATATTCTTTTACATTTTTCTATATTTGGCTAACATCCAATTTGCAATGAAGATTTCAGTTAATCAAGGAATTTCATACCACACGCTATTTCTGTTTGGGAGCAGAATACATAAGAACACAATACATTTTCAAGTAGAAAGTTCCAAACTTAACAGTTTTATACATTGTATGTTTGTAGAAAACCATGCTTGACACATGTTTGAAACCTGTTGTTATTCAAAGCTTGGTCTGACAGTTATATTGTTTTTAAGCAGGGACTGAGAAGGTGTTTTTCATTTTGACCACCTTCTGTTGGATTACCTTTCAAATACTTAGAAATCATAAGTAATACTTAAAGTAATAACTGATCATTTGTTTACATCAGTTATGAAATATTACCTATGTTTTTTCCTCATACTGTCATTAAAAATCAAGTTGTGCATTAAGCCAACAGCAGAAGACAAAAATGATGTGTTATGTGAAAGAAACATTTAAAACCCAAGCAAGCTAAATTATAGGAACTAAAATGGATTATTATACAACTATATAACTAAGTTTTTAAAAAAAGTGACATTGATTTCTTTTCCCTCTTCAACAGGTAAATGTATACCAACTCTAATAATTCCATGTTTCTGTAGGTCATCGCATTATCTCACTCTTACTCAGCCATAGGAAATTAACTCACTGCCTCTGGTTTGATGTTGTTCCCCTGTTCTGTCATTATGGAACCATTTTTTTCACTAAATAGAAAATGCAGTTTAATTACCTATGTTCCCAAATTTTTTCTTCTGATAACAAATTAAATACTTTTATATGGAAAATAACAAGTGCAGGGAACAAATCCACAACTATCTCAATATTCACTATTTTTAGGGTCTTGACATAAGGTGGGAATAATGTTAGCTACAGGTTTATAATTTTAAACTTTAATTGCAGATGAAAGAACAAGGCAACATTCAGTCTTCGCCTTTCAGTGTGTAAATTGTAATAACACAGCCGCAGCCCGGGATAATTGTCACGGGCTGCGGCTGCAGACCTTGTATTTGCAGAGGGGACCCAAAAGCAGACAAGACAGGACAGAGCCTCACTAAAGGCAAGCAGTTTATTAAAGGCTACACAAAATAAAAACACACACACACAAACAGGGGCAAAAGGAGGCCAAGACACTAAACTGAACAGAAAGCTAAACACATGAGGCATAAAACACCAAACAAAAGGCATGGAAAACCTGGAAGATGGGAGGAAGATGAACAGACAATCCAACCACGGAAAAAAGATACCTGGCAAGATATATATACACACGAGGGTGATTAGGGAAAGGCTGTTCATCTCAGCATGGGAACATAGCTGAGGTGAACAGATATGATAGAGACAGGAAGAAACAGAACCACTGAGACTGAGACAGTCAGGCTTGGCACTGGGGCCAGGGAAGAAACAGACATGGGAACAAGGCGGGCACAGGAGACAAAACAGCAACACGACTAACACGCACAGAGGGCGAATACTCAGCAAAAGAATCATGAATACAAAATAAACAAAAATGCTGGGTCAGCGACCCAGCACCCTGACGATAATACCTCTGTGGAACAACAAACCAGCGTGCAAAGATGAATGTGGGAAGCTTATGACTATCCTTTGTTTTCTTTGGGTCAAAATAAAAAAATGTGTTTTTCTTTTCAGAGATGAGCTTCTGTTTTTCAGTATATACTGTCCAACTCATTTCTCCAAAGAGTTAGAAAAAAAGGAAACTCCTGGCTGAAATAGAATTTAACAGAGTTTACTTGAATTCTCAGGATGATGGTATTGTTTCTAATTGTTTCCAGCATAAGCTCTTGCATTTTTATCTATGTATGTAAGTATTTATTTATTTAATATACAGAAAAACAACAACCAATAAGTTTGCTATTATGTTATTACTGTTTCCATTTTCAAACATATAAAACAGCTGATAAAGATCCACTTATGTCCATTAATTAAGGCTTGCTAAATTATTGTATGTATATGAATGAGGTCAGCTGTTATTCAGTTCTCTGGTTTATGTTGTTTTCTCTTCATGCTGGAAGTGGGATATAATCTCTCTGTCTCCCTCCTCTCTTCTTCTGTATGGAGAGCTGCACATTACTAGCACTAATGTTCACAATTAGCAACTAGAATTGTAGTGGGTGTATAATACTGCATGAATCAAATACAATACTAAATCTGATATTCACATCAAATTTCTACTGCGGTTTACCAGGTGCTTGGAGGTAAGACAGGAGTTTCTTTCCAGGTCTTTTTATTCATTTGTTTACTCTGTGTCTCGGCATTTTTATGTTACACTATGACAATATTTCCTCGAGTGTCTTTCTGAAAATGGGAGCCATTATCACCATTTTAAACCTTTAATTGCAACTGGCTTTCTACTTTGCATTCAAACATATTGTCTTCAGATGTGAAAATACTTCCAGTGAGTCAACTAGCATCCCTTAACCTCCTAGGACCCGAACTCTTTCATGGCATGCATTTTTAATTTCTCTTCGCTATTTGGGCTGATTTCGACCTGATGAATGTAAAAACAAAGAATTGCCTGATTTTTTTTTTTACCTGATTTTTTTTTTACCTGATTTTTTTTTTCTGAGAAAAATGAGATCCACATATGAGGACATTCATTTTAAATTTTGATAAAACACTGACAGTATAATGTCCTCGTAAGTGGATATCAGGCCCTTGAAGAGCAAAATTTAGTATTTCGGTCTAGACAACCCAAAATGTGATGTCCACATCTGTGGACGCCAGGTCCTAGGAGGTTTAGAACTAGCTCTAAGAAACGATAACCTTTGTGTAAGTGAAAATCTGAACAATTACATTGGTTACTGTAGAAATAGTAGAAGTGGAAAAAACAACCTGAACTTTGCTGGAGAGTGAAGAAATAGGAAAAAAAAAAGTTTATTTCTATAGCACGTTATCGTAAGAGAGAAAAGAATGTTTCTTCAGCTATAAAAGCCCAATTTGGAGAGTCCCAGGTAGTTGACCCCTAGTGGGGGTGTTGTCCCCTTTGGAGGTGATCATTGATCATGTGCTTCATCACATTAGCCAAGTTGTGAAAAGGGGGAGGGGTAAGAGTCATTACTGTCATTGGGGGTTAAACCAATGTGAGACTTTGCCCGAGAAGCTTTTGCCAGTTAGATGCTTGCCCAGCCCTATTCAGGTCAGCTGAGGTAACATGTGACTGCTGGTTGAAGTATGTGGGAACGGATCTCAGACTGCATTGTAGGTGACTGATGGCTGGTGTTATAATGTCGTAATACCTGGGACTTTCCACATTTTTCTTTTGGAACTGAAGAAGCCTCTTGGATGAGAGGTAAAAGATCTTTAAACGTAAAGTCCAGCTTCCTTCTTTTTTTTCAAGGTCTTAAGACTACTAAGACACTGGGTGACTGAGAACCCACCCAGATGTACACAAATGTATAACATGTCCTCACCCTCACCTGTGGTCACAACCTTTGTATAATGGAGAAAGAATGAGATCATGCATAGAAGCAGTGCAAATGAGCTTTTTCCGAAGAGTGGATGGCCTCTCCTTAGGGTTAGGGTGAGGCCATCAGTCATTTAAGAGGAGCTCAGAATAGAGTGACTACTCTCCACATAAAAAAGAGCCAATTAAGGTGGTCAGAGCATCTGACTAGGATGCCGCCTGGGTGCCTCCTGGGTGAGGTGTTCCATGTTAAACCGGAAGGAGGCCCCATGGTAGACCCCGGACACACTGAAGGGAATATATATCTCACAGCTGGGTTGGGAAGAGGAAAATGGATCGATGGAAGTAAGGCACATTGCGTTTCAACTGCTTTCCGCATGCCATACAAATGCTGTGAAACAGTTTTTAAAAAAGGATTAAAATAATGTTTAGAAATGAAAGGAAGAACTTACAAAATTTTAAACACAGCCCCTTGTCCTTTTAAAGTTTTAAAAACTGTGTGCTGCTCCCACACTGGTTCAATAATGTTGAGATCCAGACTGTTTAATAGTAAGCTTAGCTTAATAGTATATTTTTCTCTCCAGATATTGTTCTACTGCATTTTCAGTGTTTTGGGTCCGTGTCATGCTGAAAAATGAAGCTGTTCCCAGTCAGGTGTTTGTCTGTACCGAACTACTTCAGTTATGACATGATCCCCAACACCACTTGGTTAAATGCAGCACAAAACCATGACAGAGCGTGCACTCTATAAGACCTGTTGTCACTGTTTCTTACTCCAGTTCTTGTGTAATTTGGCATACATCAGCCTTTTCTCTTTGTTTCCCTTCTTTAAGAATATCTCCTTGACAGCCACCTATCTGTCAATAGCCACGATATAAGGGCTACATTTGTCTCTAAGGATTTTTCTCAAGGACATGATTTTGCCTGCCACTTCTAACTTCCACTTCTCTAGTTTCCTCATTATTTAAGGAAACGCTGCACACTAAGTTTTCAGCTGAAAGGTTTTTTGTTTTGTTTTTAAATTCCTATTAAAATCATCAGGTACAAGGGCTAAAAATGAGTGTAAAAGCCACCAATGTTCAAAGAAAAACCTTGAAATACCTTCACAAAGCCAGTATTGTATTAGTTTGTATACAAATGATTTGTATCCACAGATCCCTCCTTCATCCCTCAGACTGACAGGTGTTACAAGCTTAGCCGTGTTTCTGTCAAACAGAAGCCTTACTGCTGAATACATTGAGTGAATGCAGCAATTTTCAGAGTTCAGATGAACTAAAAATACTGAGCAGAATGTAGGGTGAGCTCTCTGAGGCCTTACTGCTCTTAGATTATCCTTTATTTATTAACTTTATATTCTGCCCTACTTCAACTCCTCAGCAGTATTAACCCACTTTTATACACAGAACAGAAAATAATCAGAAAGATGATTCTCTTTATTAACTGTTTGTTGAAATAAGGTAGAGGGAGAGCTGATAGGAAGTTATCACTAGATGGTGTTTATGTGGAGCAGCAGCTGGAGAAAACCGTAAACATTAAGCTAGTAAATCTAGTGTTTTATCTCATACAAGAGCTGAAAACTGCTGTCTAGACTTTGCAGCCCTTGCAGACTTGTGAGCTTCACAGGCACATTTCTGGGAAGTCTGAGTCTGCAAAGAACCTCAAGTTATTTTCTGTGGACTTTCACAGGTGTGCAGACTTCAGAATAATGTCAATAGTGAATCCTTATTGCAAGTTTTATTATAATAATCAGTCAACAAAGAATGACGGAGAAAAATATTTTGAGACTGCCATTTGTTATTAATTGAATTATATGTCATTTAATATTAACTTGTTAGAGGTACTAGATTTCCATCCCAGTGTAACGCAAATTTGAAAAGCAAAAAAGCAAACCAAAATATAATTGATATTAAGGTGTACTGCTTAAAATTTTTAACATGTAAAAATTTGGAGGAACTTGTCAATGATCTCAAAGCAGCTGGAAACATAGTCACCGAGAAAACAGTTGGTAACACACAATGCCGTGAAGGACCGAAATCTCGGAGTGCCCTTGAGGTCATACACTCAAGAAAGCACATGTACAGGCCCGTCTGAAGTTTGCCACTGAATATCACAACGATTCAGAGGAGGACTGGGTGAAAATGTTGTGGTCAGGTGAGACCAAAATCGAGCTATCTGGCATTAACTCAACTCGCCGTGTTTGGAGGAGGAGGAATGCGAACTATGGCTCCAAGAACACCGTCCCCACCGTCAAATATGGAGGTGGAGGCATTATTCTTTGGGGGGGTTTTCTGCCAAGGGGACAAGACAGCTGTACTGCATCAAAGGGAAGATGGGAAATTCTTGGCTGAGAACCTTCTTTCCTCAGCCAGGCAATTGAAAATGAGTTGCGGGTGGGTATTCCAGCATACAACGATCCAAAAACCATCGCCAAGGCAACAAAGGATTTGCTCAAGAAGAAGCATATTAAGGTCTTGGAGTGGCCTAGTCAGTTTCAGACCTTAATCCCATAGAAAATCTATGCATGGAGCTGAAGGTTTCACTTGCCAGATATCAACCATGAAACATTCATTACTCCAGCCTCTATATATCCTGTGCTTAGAGCTTGTTGCTGTGCTGCCATGATTTGTGACTTGGTAGGATTTCTCGTTATCCACGTCTTCTACCTGCTTATGCCATGCAGTGGTACTTCCATGATGGTTCTTCTTCTTGCTTCTCTTTTTCCTTTAGTTTCTGGAAGGTCTGGAACTGGCTCTCTGTTTAAAAATTCGTAATCTGTGGAAAATCTACCATAATCTGTAGGGAATGCAGAGCTTGGATGGATACAGAGAAGACAATCACCCCGCTCTGTCTGCTTATCAGCCCTCTGGATTTGATCATGTTTCCTCTGAAGGCATGCTTGCCAGGGTGGCCCTCTGGTCAAGTCACACCCATTATCAGCAGCTTTCCTCTAAGTCTTTGCACTTGGTAAATAACCGGGTTAAATTTAGTGACCTGGTAAACTAGCCCCCAAGTATCTGTTTATTTTTAAGGCTAGAGTAACCAGTAAAAACCCTTTAAGTAATAGTATAATAATACACAGATTTTTTACCGCTACTGTTTCACAAAGGTTTTAAAAGGGAAGAAAAGTGTGCTTCAGCTTGAGGTTACAGACAGATAGCCAGATATTCTCCTTCAGGATGTTTTGGTAGACGGCAGAATTCATGGTTCCATTTACCACAGCAAGTCTTCCAGGTCCTAAGGCAGGAAAACAGCCCCAGACCATCACCTTACCACCACTATATATTTTTTTTACTGTTAGTATGATGGTGATGGTTACTTTTATGCCAGATGTAATGGGACACACACCTTCCAAAAAGTTCAACTTTTTTCTCATCAGTCCACAGAGTATTTTTCCAAAAGTCTTGGGGATCATCAAGATGTTTAATGGCAAAACTGAGACAAACTTCTTTTGCTCAAGAGTGGTTTTCTTCTTTGAACTTTGCAATGGAAGCAATTTTTGCCCAGTCTCTTTCTTAAGGTGGAGTCATGAACACTGACCTTAACTGAGGCAAGTGAGGCCTGCAGTTCTTCAGATGTTGTTCTGGGGCCTTTTGTGACCTCATCACTGCACTCTTGGGATAATTTTGGCCGGCCGGGCACTCCTCTTAAGGTTCACTACTCTTCCATGTTTTCATTGCATCAGCCATTTGTGGATAATGGCTCTCATTGTGGTTTGCTGGAATCCCAGAGCTTTAGAAATGTCTTTATAGTCTTTTCCAGACGGAGAGATCTCAATTACTTTGTTTCTCATTTGTTCCTGAATTTCTTTGGATCGTGGCATGATGGCCAAACATCATGCCACGATCCAGTGAAACTGGGGAGCCATTTGAGGATGTTTTGGTCTCTTCCACTTTGTCAGGTGGGTCCTACTTAAGTGATTTCTTGATTGAGAACAGGTGTGGCAGTAATCAGATCTGGGTGTGGCTGGAGAAAATTGAACTCAGCTTTCCAAAGATGTGATACATCACAGTTAATTTATGTTATAACAGGAGGTGCAATCACTTTTTTACACAGGGCTGTGTAGGTTTGGATTTTTTCCCCGTTAATAATAAACACCCTCATTTAGAAACTGCATTGTTTACTTGTGTTATCTTTGTCTAATATTTACATTTGTTTGATGATCAGAAACATTATAGGATATCAGGAATGGAGCAACCACTGTATATTGTCTGTGTCTCCCTCTGTTCTCTGTCACATCCTCCTCCATGGTGCCTGGAGCCTCTGTCCATCTGTCAGTTTGCCTGTCTTGGACTTGCTTAGTTTATGTGTTTCCATCTTGCTTCTTTTGGGTCCACTCCCTGCCTCCCACATGCTCTGCTTCACATGACATATCCTTTTAATGCTGTCAACCTTTACAGGTCCCTTCATCTAGAGTCCCAAGGTCTTCATTTAACTCCCTTTCTCTATAAATGAGTCTGAATGTTTAATCTGGCAAGTTCAAAAGAGCTCTATTAAACCCTGACAGCCTCACTGCCATGTTGCCAATAAAATGTGACCTGTGTTGTGAAAGGCTTTATTTGTGTCACCGTTATCTTTTCCAAATCTTTGCTTTTCATATTCTCATCACAGTTTCTTAGAAACATAGCCTTACACAGACATTTTGGGGAGCAGATAATTAAGCCAAAAAGGAGGTATTGGTATTTATAACAGATAAATAAATTGCACACACTAGCACACCTTTTACTTGCCTACATACTTACTTTGCTTATTTGTTTCCACACCCATACACTTCAGAATCAGATCAAAAATCATCAGATTAATAATCTACATATTTCTACAAACTGATCATATCACACATAGACAATTGACTTTTCATGCACTGGTTCTATATGGGTTGTTTATCATATCATAATACATCTTCATCATACTACTTACTGCTAGATGATGTGATCTAGGACAGAAGAGAGCTCCTATAGTGCCCCTTATGTTTTCTTAATCTGACCTTTCATTGTGCCACAACTGGGGAATGTAAAAATCAATATTACATGATTTATGATGAATTATCATAATTAAGGGTTAAGTGTGGTTTATCAGCTTGCGAAGTTAACCCACATTTCACCTGCACGTTCACATGAAAGACATGGTGTTGGCAATATCTAACCAATCTAAAAGGGGATTTTCACAGATCATATGACATATGGTCATATTTTCCATCTACTCCAGAGATATTAGTCAGTAAAATGCAACACTGTAAAAAGGACATATGAATGCAGAATGCAGAAAATTGTTAATGTGGTTATTTAGCACACAAAGCAGTAAAATAAAATAAAAATTATTCAAGTAAAATATTTTATGGCAGAGTGAGTGCACAGTGAGGCTATTTATTTCTGAGGCAACAGCAACTGGACTCATTTAAAGAAACCTTGCTGCTCCTCAGCCTAATAAAGGAGAGGTGCTAATCGCTTTAATTTGTCGCAGATCAAAGTGAAATTGAAAACAAAACAAACAAAGCTTTAATTTACAACAAAGTTAATATGAGGTCAACAAGTAGTACATATGGCCAAACACAGACTCCTCCTCCTTCAGCATCAGCAGAGGAATCTTAGCTGTGTCCCAGTTCATAGGCCGCATCCTTCGAAGGACCCGGCCCTTTGAAGACTGCAAATACCATGCAGGCCAGCAGTGAGAGGCTGTGAAATGGGACGGTTTGGCCTTCAGATTTGCATCACCAGCTGTTCCCGCCCCTACTACTTCCCTTTGGTGACAGCGGGAAATGATGGATGCCGAAATTTTAATGGCTCTCTTTCTCATCTTTTTATTAATTGAAGAGCTACGACAAATAAAAAGTCGTCTCAGTCGTCGGATTTATCTCCAACTGAGAGATAACCATGTTCAGGTCCAGTGAAGAATGCATGTCTTCATTTTTTTCCACTCAGATCTTTCATGTGTGCATTTTCTTCAAAGTGTTCAAAAGTTAAAAACTGAAAAACTGAAACACGAAACTTCACTCTGGAAACTAACTGAAACTAAACTGAATTAAAAACCAAAACGACAAAGTGGCATTAAAAAAAATCTAATTAGAAAATACAAAATTACAGTAACTCTGTTCCAGCCACTCTACTAATCTTGAATTAGATGATTGGATGATATGAAGCAAATGTTGGTATGCTAGCATAAACAAGTTGGTAAGCAGACAGTGAGTTAAAACTCACTTTCACCCTTTATTTAAGGCTGTAAGGCTGAGTTGGGAGTAGATCTTATCCTTTAGCTTGACCCTGCTATAATGTGACATCACTATGATGCGTTTCTCCCCTTTGCTTCTTTGTGATAGTGAACAGCTGCAACCTCTGACTGTTCATCTGAGACCTAAATGAGAAGATTCACCTCCTCTGCCAGGTCCTTCAAAAGCCTATTTCCATCCTGTCAGCTGTGATTAAAGCACAGAGTGGCGATGCCACCCCTCATTGAATTTGACCCCATCAAAAAAAAAAAAAAAAAAAAAAAAACAATCTCAGTGATTCATCTTCAGGAATCTAGCGTTTGTAATGCTTTATTGGTTTAAACACCTCGCACGGTTTTGCCCTTTTTGAGACTTAAGTGGGGTGTTTGGATCCGCTGAAATCTCAGAAAGGACTTTTGCCCGAGTTTATTTTTTTCATAGACATGTAAAAATATACCTATTTTCAGACATAGACATATGTGTGGTTTTGCATTTTTCATCCTTTTTAAAAATTTGATTTCATACATATATATATATATATATATGAACACCCAGCACGCCCCTGCGGGCGGTTTATCCTTCAAGCTCGGGTCCTCTACCAGAGACCTGGGAGCTTGAGGGTCCTGCACAGTATCTTAGCTGTTCCCAGGACTGCGTAGGTCCTGTGTTTAAAAAGTATATTTTAAACACTTTATTTGACTACTTTTATGATTTAAATGGCACAAAGGAATATGAAGATAAAACCAGTCTTATCAACCTTTACCTAAATAATAGCCTTGGAACTTTTTCAATATTGTGATATTTCACAATTTTTAGTGTCTGGCAGAAAAACAAAAACATTTTCTAATGAACACAACCAAATGTACTAATTTATTATTATTATTAGTCCTTTATTTATCCAGGTAAAAATCTCATTGAGATTAAAAATCTCATTTCCAAGAGAGACCTGGCAATAACTGAAGCATCTGGCATGCATAATCAGAACATCAAATTTGAATGATCTTCATAATCAGAAGATCATTCTATATATTCAAGTTTCATTCTATATATTAAAGTTTCATTCTATATATTCAGAAGATCATTCTATATATTAAAGTTTCATTCTATATATTCAGAAGATCATTCTATATATTCAAGTTTCATTCTATATATTCAAGTTTCGTTCTATATATTGAGAAGATCATTCTATATATTCAAGTTTCATTCTATATATTCAGACTTTGATTGTAATATATATATATATATATAATATTTTCCTAAACGGCATTCCATTATATATATATATATATATATATATATATATATATATATATATATACAGTATGGGTGTGCTGGGTGTTTTATATATATATATATATATATATATATATATACATCAGTTTATTTTGAAGAATTAAAGAATGTACTTTTGCTTTTTTATATTATTAATGAATGAGTATATACTTTTAGGTTTATTTTCCATATATCTTTAGTCAGATAAAAGCTGGTGACTGCCAATAATGAGATCTCGGTCTCCAATAAGCATGTATGCAGAAGTGTGTCGTGGTTTTTGATCACAATTTTGATCAGTTTGGCAAAGACTAAATACATTTCATGCAAATTATATTCCCAAGTTAGTTCCTAAGTTTTAAGTTAGTTTGTATTTAGTTTCAGTTTTCTTTCCTTGTGTGGTTTTTAATTTTTCCTTTTAGTTTATTTTTTGTTTATTAAAATGGTTATTCACATCTACTATTAATTTTTAGTTTAGTGTTCTTGGTGCCATGATTTTCTATGAGTTCTTAATTTTATTAATTAACTCATTAATTAATTAATTTTAACTCTTTTTTTCTTTTCTTTTTTCTTCCCATGCTTTTGACATTCTCCTATTTCTCATCATGTATAGTTTCCATGTCATGGATTTATTTCTTTGGGTTGTTTCACGGTTTTTTGTTTTTTTTTTATGTTTTGTTTCTTTCCTCTGCTTTGTGATTATTCTTCATTAATTTCCCCTGTGTTTGATTGTCTTCACTTCTCACATTTTATAATCAGCCCCCTGTGTAAATACAGCCTTGTCTTTCTCTCCATTCTAGTTGTTTACCCTGTATTCCTTCCAAACGGTTGTCTGAGTTCTTCTACTCCATGTTCCCTTCTGCCTTTTCTTTGTCCTTTTATTTGAACTTTTGCTTATCAACTTTTTAAATGAAGCAGAACTTTTTATTTTGATATTTTGCTTATCATGTCTGTATTTGGGTCTTCCTTTGTACAGATCTCAACAGTAAGTTTTATGTAAATATAATATGGTTAATGGACTGGCTCTCTTACAGTGTTTTTCCAATCTACTTGAGCACTCAAAGCATTTTATACAACATTCACACCCATTCATACAAGCACTATTTTCTGTGCCTAAGTGCTTTCTGGCCATCATTCACACCTTCATAGTTTGATGAATGCATCAGAGAGCAACTTGGGGCTCAGTATCTTGCCGAAGGATACTTTGGCATGCAGACTGGAAGAGTCAGAGAATGAAATACCAACCTTGTAATTAGTGGATGACCTGCTGTATGTCTGCAGCCATACTTGTAACCATTATAAACGTCTCTGTTTATGCAAGAAATTTGAAATCACATATTAAAATTATAATCATCTATGTATTGTTTTTTAACTTTTTTAACAATAAAAAATGCTTTTGACAGAACGATACCTTTTATGTTTATAACAAAAGTTTCGCACACTTGCTAACGTCTGACACTTGCTAAACTTAGTCATAACAATTATCACTGATTAGTCACATGCTTAGGTTTTACGATAAGGTTTTAGTAAAATAATTATAGCAGAACTCAAATCACAACATTTTTATGGGTTTTCTTGCCCAAGATGAAATTTATACCTGAATTTCAGCTCTAGAGATGCTCCAAACTACTGCAACCCAAAACACTTTAGTCTAACTTAGTCAACTGACATAAGTCAACTTATTGAAAAAAAAATCCTAAAAGATAGAAGAAGGAATTCACTGAACAGCCAAAAGATCACCCTTTTTGGAAATGCTGTGAAACTGTCATGTGTCAATTTGTGGCTCACAGTTTGCAAAGCAAAATTGCAGACACAAAGATGGAAAGTGAACTCCAACAGCTTTATTAAAACAAAATTCAAAATAACAGAAAACTGAAGTGGAATCTGGAACTTACTGGTTACACAACTGAATGAACAGGCCACACACATGAGGAATGAATGATGACCACTTGAAAAAGATCAGGGAATGACTCAGACAATAAGTACACAAGAGGGAATGGGGGCAGAGAGGACACACCTGGGGGACACAGCTGAAAGGAATCTAAACGACGAGAGCCAGGAAGCAAAGCAGAACATAACATGCATGAGACCAAAAAAAGTAAACACAAAATCACCACAAAAACACATCTGAAACTCTAGGATCCTAACAGAAAACACAACAGCTGTTTCACACATGAGGAGAATGTAAAACAAAAAAAAACCCCACATTATATCAATCACCTCTCTGATAAAGCATGATTTTTCAGGAAAAAAATATTTGTTCTTGCTAAGATGGATTTTTTCTTAAAAAATTTTAAAACATTCTGTGACAACAGGAACAAAAGATATATGAATATTTTACGCATAGAAAACTGGAGGATATTTGGAGACTTGAGGCAAGATCTTACATGGTGTTCATTTCATATTTCTTCTGCCACTGCAGAAAAATTGTACCAACAGTTCTCACCTTCTCACAATCACACGAGTCTAATCACACCTTGGCTTTTGTGATTAGGCAGACGATCTATAGAGGGTCCATGACCCTCTTAGGGACACTCCCAGTAGGGCTTAAAAATCTGGGACTCTCCACCAATTGCTCTTAGAACTCAAGAAGCTCCTCGGATGAAAGGTGAAATGTCTTCAAGAAACTTAACTTTCTATCTATCTATCTATCTATCTATCTATCTATCTATCTATCTATCTATCTATCTATCTATCTATCTAATAAATTATTGACCTGACTGAATCAGCAAATTAACTCTGTTTTTTAGCCTATCCTTATGCATTTGAAACTGGGTCTGCTGGACACATTCATTCCGCAGATACTAGCCTTAGGTCCCGACTGCTAATAACAGATGGTTACTGTATGGGCCTTAAAGCAGAGGGCTATATATATGGATGCAAAAGGCATGAAAAATGCAACAGCTTCTCCCAAAACTCTCTTCCTCCATGTAGCGCTAACATGATGAAATACATACCTACACACTTTATCAAACATAATGCAGGCTTCTCATTGGAGAATCCATATTAACGTGAATTGAATTATGCACTACATTCATGTGTGTCTCTGTGAGGGAGTGTGTGTGAGTTTGTGTGTGTCAGAGGATTTTCATTTTAAATTATTAAGACTTGGGAGCTTCACGTTTGCAGGATATGATGCACAACATCATATTTTCATATTCCATGCAGACATCATGCAAAGTAAAATGATACTGGACTGTTATGGAGAACCAAAAGAGCCACATGCATCAAAATAAAGAATTGTGCAATAAAATATGCATTACTAAAATCATTTATGGATTTAGTATTTAACTCCTTTATTTTTTAACATTATTAAAATAATTTCTTATTTAATAATTTAATTCAAAATAAAAACATTATTCATAAATCAGTATTTAAAAATGAATTATTAATCCATTAATAAACACTTCAAACTGAAAATGGATTTCACTGAAAAAGAATTAAACTATACTTAAAGAATTAAACCTCATTTCAAAAACCAAATTTGAACTCCAAATTAAACAGATCTTCAAAATCTTTTTCAAAATACAATTTAACAAAGAGGAATAAGTAAATGAGGGGGGAAAAAATCAAATATTTATTTCTGATATTTAAAACGGTGATTCTACTACTCATTTTGGGGTGATGCAAAAAACCTAGCCATAGGCAAAATACAAATCCAACTTGAAATAAAAACTAACTAAACTAACTCTGCGCAAGGAACCACTTGGGAACAAAGACCGAGGAACTGAACAGTACACTCTGATAAAGGACAACGGGAGACTGAGACGATTAGGGGAAGTGGAGACACAAGGGAAACAAAGTGGGAACAGTTCATTAATATACATAAAAGGGAAGTTAGACAACACAGTGCACACACAATAGACTCACAATAAAACAGGAAACATAGCGTTCTCACTCCCGGGGCGTAGCATGGCGACGTTTTGTCACGTCCCGCGGCGTTCGTGAGGAACGCGAAAGGTGACCTTCTGCGTTCTGATGGTACGCCCCGGGTTATGGCTGAATTCCAGTGGTATGACGGTTCCGTGGTAATATACGTTCCAGCCATGTATTCCAGCCCTAAACCTAACCTTATCCCTAACCCTAACCCTATTCCTAACCTTAACCAGCACAGAAATGGCATGAAATAGTGTTTTGTAAAGCGATTTGAAGAAAATGAACGAACATGTGTAGATAGAGTCCCAACGGTTCTCATGTTTTCTCATTTTTCCGATCTCGTCATGTAGGAACGTGTTGGGTACCCGAAAGCGTAAAATGTTGACGATTTGTCACATAGCGTAAAATATTACGCTTAGGGAGTGAGAACGCGTTGAAACATAACTAAACTAAGGCAGAAGATATATACAGAGAAAAAACACAGAACAGACAGACACTGGGGCTTGACTGAGGGAAACAAAGGGATTACAAAACTATTACATTAAATGTTGCAAAACCCAGGAAGAGCCAGAATATAACCTAAGATTATAAAGATATAACAAATTCTAAGACATTCTAAGATGGAAAAAGATGCCCCTCAGTCTGCTGGTTCAAGACCGGATACTGCAGTACCTTCTGCCTGGAAGTAGTTTGAACATTTTGTGACTGGGGTGACTGGAGTTTTTGATGATCCTCCCAGCTTTCCTCAGGCACCGCTTCCTGTAGATGTCCTGGAGGGAGGGAAGCTCACCTCCGATTATCCTCAGCGGGGCACAGAGACTTGCGTTCTGTTGGCTCGGAAACTCTGCAGGTTCAGGACCTTGTGGCTTATACTGGGCCGGCTCGAAAGCACGAATATATGGTATATACTGGTGGAGTGGATGGTTGCCGCTGCACACGATGCCTGGGCATCTCAGGCCACCCAGGTTGCTCAGGATACTCAGGCCGGTGCTATATAGGCTGCACAGTCAACTCTGGAGGGTGGGGCTGCAGTGACGAGGCTTGGGTGCTGAGCTGCTGCAAACACTGACGAGGACCACGTTTCCTCTTTGAGGATGACAAAAGAGAGGAAGTGGGCTCCGGCAGGTGGCTAGCAGGCACTGCACCAGGTGACCTCAGGTGAAAAAAAGGCATGCAATGTGTACACCTCCTGCATGCACTGGCATGCCCTGGGATCACAGCTTCCAGTGGGGGCCTTCATGGACCATGCAAGTCCCCCAAGGATCACAGCATGAGCCATGTCTTAACTTCAATATTCCTCTGTGAAATGGAAAGAACATCTTAAAAAACTTCATAGTCTGAGTAGTCTATTATATTTGTCAGTGCATTATGTTATGAGTTGTGGATGAGAACCCCAAATGCAGATGTAAACATAGGCAGTGCCCTTTTCATATATTTCCATCAACTATCAGAAACAAGTGTTGGTGAATTTGCTCTGTACTGAGTACTGTTTATCCTCAGCTTCCTGAGAAATGTATCCCACTATTCATCTCCAGGATCCATCATGGTCTGCAAGGGGAGGTGGTGAGCTGTTTAGTCCAGAGAGGAAAAGTCTGGTACTGCAGGTTTCAATTTTAAATCCACACAGAGTCGAAGGATTTGAGCTCCTTCCAATAAATAAACATTTTGTGTGAAATAAATCAGCTGAAAAAGCTTCATCATCCAGCTTCAGAACATGCAGGATCCAGACAGTAAACCTGCTCTTATTCTATCAGCTGGAAAAACACTAAAGCCAGGTTTAATTTAGTGTTACTGATCATTTCAGGGGACATACAGTTCACTTAACTAGCTCATATTTATTTTTACTGACACTCATGTATACACATAAGAAGGTGTATTCCCCCTTTTTTTAAAAAAAATCTGTAATCCATAAGTTAAACAGAAGCCTCATAAGTGTGTTATTCACAGGCAAGACATGCTGGATTTGTTTGAGTCTTTCCCAAAATGATGGGTGATGCAATTCAGAAAAAAAGAAAAAAAAAAACCTGCAGAAGTGCTGGTGTAGGAACAGAAGAAGTTGAAACAGGAAACAAGGCTATCAGAGAGGATTCTTTTTTTATTAGCTGCAGAATGACTCATGTTTTCCAACCTTTGCATCTTCCTCACTGTCATCTGGGAATATAAAATACTTCTGTATTCATGCATCTAATCCTGTTTGTTTGGGGGGTTATTCTCAAGATTTTTTTTCCTTTTCTCCTATGTCCCCTGTGTCTAGTCTGTGTTTCTGTTCTTGCATGGTTAGTCAGTTTTTGTCTTTGTGTTTACTTTGGCATTCCAGCCTATTAATCAACCAAAGACCAATGCAGACTTTTAACTCAATTTATACCCTGATGCTTAGCCTTCCACTCTAGCTTGAAAACTCAAAAACCATATTTGTTATCATCTACATTGGTTAGTGTTTCTAAAGACTATTCCTTTGCATTCTTTCCTCACTTAGGAGAGGTTTTTAAAAAAGCTCTTGAACCCTTAATAGAAACAGAGTCAGTATTGCATCTCTGTGACACTGAACCAATGATACTAAGCAGACCTGGCTCCCACAATGCATCAGCTGTCCTGAAATATCAATTTTGCACTTGACTTCACACGGCACGCTCCCCATTGGCTCAGTCTATCCATTTGTCATTAGTAGACCATCAGCAGAGTCCAACACACACAAATGTACTGTAATAGCACTACAGGCAGCCCTCTCTGATGAGGGGGAGTCCTCTCTCCCTTCATCCCAGAGGTCTTCAAAGTGTTTCTCAAAAATCAAAGAGTCAAAACAGTCTACTCGTATAAAATACCCTTTGTGTGTGTGTGTGTGTGTGTGTGTGTGTGTGTGTGTGTGTGTGTGTATGTGTGTGCACAGTATTATTGTAGGGTCCTTAATTTACAATATAAAGCACCTTGAGCTGACTGCTGTTGTGAGATTTATATTTATTCCCTTCTCGCCCCTGCGGGTGGTCCTTCAAGCACGGGTCCTCTACCAGAGGCCTGGGATGTTGAGGGTCCTGTGCAGTGTCTTTGCTGTTCCCAGGACTGCGCTCTTCTGGACAGAGATCTCGGATTTTGTTCCTGGGATCTGCTGGAGCCACTCACCTAGCTTGGGAGTAACCGCACCAAGTGCTTTGATTACCACTGGGACCACTGTTACCTTCATCATCCACATCTTCTTGAGCTCTACTCTGAGCCCTTGGTACTTTTTCAGCTTCTCGTGTTCCTTCTTCCTGATGTTGCTGCCATTTGGTATCGCTACCATACATGCCAACCCTCCCGATTTTTCCGGGAGAGTCACGAATTTCAGTGCCCCTCCCGAAAATTTCCCAGAGCCACCATTCTCCCGAATTTCTCCCAAATTCCACCCGTTAGGGAAGAGTATCCTCAGTTCTCTGTTTATGTATATACCTGTGTCTGTTGTTGTATACCATGGTTCTATTGAACCATCACTACCGTCTGTTGCACAGGTACTGGACAGCTATTTAATTTAACTTATTCTGTCTGATGAATAAAGACTGTAAAATTCAAGTTTTTTTGTCTGTATATGTATATGACGACCCCCCCCCCCTTTTTGAATGTCTCCCTCCACTTCCTCCACTTGTCCACCACGACTGTGTCTGGTTAGTTAGCCATCACCATTTTCTCCATCTCTATCTGGAAGTCCCACGGGATCTTAGTCATTCTCGACCACCCCAGGGGGCGTCTCCCATTTTGACCTCAGAACTTCCAGGCCATACTCAGCACAGATGTTTCTGTATATTATGCCGGCCACTTGGTTATGGCGTTACTTGTATGCCCTGCCTGCTAGCATTTTGCACCCTGCTGTTATGTGCTGGATTGTCTCAGGGGCATCTTTACACAGCCTGCACTTGGGGTCTTGCCTGGTGTGATAGACCCCAGCCTCTATGGATCTTGTATTCAGAGCTTGTTCCTGTGCTGCCATGATTACTGCCTCTGTGCTCTCTTTCAGTCCAGCTTTGTCCAGCCACTGGTAGGACTTCTGTTCCTACCAGTGTCCTAGCGGCCTCTTCATGGTTCCCATTTGCATGTGGGATTCCCAGGTACTTGTAGCTGTCCTCATTGCCAGGGACTGCAATGTTGCCTTCTGGAAGTTTGATCCCCTCAGTTCTGAGTACCTTCACTCTCTTCGTTACCATCCGACTACACTTCTCTAATCCGAATGACATTCCCATATCCTTGCTGTATATCCTGGTGGTGTGGCTCTGTGAATCAATGTCTTGTTCGCATACAGCATCCACGTAGAGGAAGTGATTGAGAATTGCTCAGTTCCGTAGTCAGTATCCATAACTAGTCTTGTCATTGATCTCATTGAGGGGGTTCAGGCCTATGCAGAATAGCAGTGGGGACAGCGCATCTCCTTGGTAGATCCCGCACTTGATGGCAACCTGTGCTATGTCCTTGAAGTTGGCCTCTAGTAAAATACCTATGTACGTGTTTTTTATTTTTTATAAACTTGCAAGAATTTCAAGCAAAATACCCTCATTTTATTACTTTGTGGGAACTGAGTGTAGAATTTTGATGTGGAAACATTTTATTTAATCCGTTTTGGAATAAGACTGTAACATGACAACATATGGAACAAGTGAAGTGCTGGAAGCACTGCAGTTACTGTAGTTAAGTGTTGTTCAATATACTGGATTTTACCCTCCAAATCACTCCATGACTGGTTATCAAAAAACACAACAAGTAAAACATTTCTCAAGAAAAGCAGACTATTTATTTTGGTTACAATACCCAAGACCAAACTGGCTGGTTATAAGGTGTTAATACTATGACTTCTAGCTTCTGCATTCTTTCACTCTGCTACTCACACTAAAAAGTCTACTGCCAGTATCACATGACAGACAGGGGAGATCACCATACCAGACTCCTCTGCTAGCTAAGCTAACTAATAAAGTCATAGTAAACAAAAAGTAATGGTGTGAGTGATGTTACAGACTAGTAGAATTTAGGTATTTAAACTCTAAATATTTGCTTGTTAGCATTTGCTCCACTCACCACTGCCAAGATTTCTCTCATATTCCGCTTTTTATTTTCCTTTCATTCTAAGAACTCCTTTTAATTTTAATTGACGCACTGACTTTCATTAGGTTTGTCATGATTTCCCAATAGTATTATTGATACCTTTAAAGATGTTTCCACACATTGTAGTGTACCCTCCATTTCTACCTGTGCACGTTTCTACAACTGAATGACAATCGCTTTTTCAGTCTTTTTGGGCTGAAGTGTTGTCATTTTGTAATCATACATAAATACTGAATGAAATATTGTATGCGTTATCATTAGGATAGGATTTTGTATTGTATTTGTGTGTGGAACTGTAGATTTAACATTTAAATGGTTTGTGATAATGTCTTCTAAGTTAATTTATGGAGTAATCTAAACAACAGGTAATGAGTAGGTAAAAAATTAGAAGTAATTAAGTAATGTACAACATTGCTTCTAAGAAAATTAACTAATTCAACTAACTTATTTAAGTAATCTGTAATTTTTGAGTAATGATCCCAACACTGTATATAATATTGCCTTTCACTTTGATGGTGATAATAGTTGGGCATACCTATCAGCGATACCTGACACAAACTCCTATTAATGCTTGTAGTTGTTTGGCTTTTTAATCTACTAAACTATACTTACAAATTAGCTCTGTTGTCAAAATAATCTTTTTTCATCATCTGACATTTAGCTAAGTCAAAGTCAGATTTATTTATGTAGCACATTTAAACAATAACTGTTGACTAAGGTGCTATACATTTAAGATAGTCAAAAGAGATTAAAAAACATGATAAAAATTAATGACAAAAATTGAGAAATACAAGCATAAAATGAGAAGATTTGAGTAAGAAATAAGACAAATAAAAGTAGTAGTAACTCATTCTGATTTAAAAGCCAAGGAATAAAAGTGGTCAAACCCTTGTTTTCTTTCAAAGACTGATAGTAACTTCAAGGCTGGAATATTGCAAATCACTGTCAGAAAAGGTAAGGCCTTAATGCTGGTGGTGCAGAATGCTAGAGCAAGATCCTGAGTGACACATGTAAGTTCGGCAATATTTCCTCTATACTGCCATCTCTGTATTTGCTATCTATTGAACATATAATTCATTTGGAAATCTGATTGTTTCTTTATACATTTAAAGATTAACTTTCAGACCTGTTGCATTATTAGTTAACTCTGACTCTATTAATTGTTTTGAATCATCAGAATATTAACAGTTTTCTTGTTCCTTCAAAATACTTTCAGATTTGTATTTTGTTTCTTTACTGGGTGCACAGGGGTGTAAATAATCTATATTTATCTATTTTTATATCCCTCTTGGAAAAATTTAACCTGAATTAAAGTGAAAAGTAGAAGTATGACAAAAAATTTAGTGGGCCAACAGCTCTCCTAGAATATTGTGACAACGGTCTCTGTTGTCCTCCAAGATAAATTTAACATAGGAACTGTGTGGTCTTCTTTAAAAACATGGAGATTTTCATCATCAAAAAGTTTTGACAGACTTTCTGCCTGGACAGGCGGCATTTCCTGCGGCGACAAAAACGCGGCATGATCTGCAGTACAAAAGAGAGAAACGTGGCGTTTGTTGGTGAAGCCAAAAATCGCGGTCGCTTTCATCGAGTCATCTAATTATTTCTCAGGAGGTCCAATTAGCAAAACGATGGCCGGACATGAAGCGAAACGATGGTCCTGTAAGGAGCAAATGGACTGGATATCTATGCATATGGTACAAAAGATGCTAAAAATACACAGCTTTAAACTGCTCATGAAAATTCCAAGTAAAAGTTAGTGTTTTTCCTGAACTTTAAAAACTTTTTAGCGGTGGCTCACGGATGAGACAGTTCTTTTGATGGCTACAAATCTGGAACCTGTCAAAGACAACACAAGTCTTATTTTAGCAAATGACCAAATGTGGTTCCATCACTGCACACAGGAGTCCAAGTAACAAACTTGTGTTGATTCCAGAAGGTTTTCTAATATGATTTAGTATGGTTATGTAATACAAGAGTCAAACATCACACAGTACTTGTTAGATAGCTTTATGAAAATAAAATAAAAATACTTTAATTAAGATATCAATTATGTTATGTTGTACACGAAACAAGCTCAGTTATACAGTGTGTGTCCAGCTTTTTATAAAATGTAATCAAGGGTAACAACTACAATTTGCTGGATATATAAAAAAAAATAGGGTTTTATTGTTTAAAATCTCAATAACAGTCTCCACACCTGCTTAATTTCAAGAGTCATGACAAGCTCACTACTTATATGAATGTCCACCTTTGGAAAATAAACTGAACAGCTTGGATTCTCTCCAGAATGCTAGCTTGCTCCTCCAGTCCAAAGACATGCATGTTAGGTTGACTGGTGATTGTAAATTGACCACGTAGGCATGTTGAAAAAACAAGTTTTTACAGGATGCTATGCTGTCCTGTGAAAAACAAGTATGCCCTTACTGCTTCCATACAAATTAAAAGGCAGCAAACCAGTGCTGCTAATCAAATGCACTTGATTAATACATCAACAGCAGGTGTGATTACCACTAAATACAATTTTTTTAGCCGTTGTTTGGTCTGGACCTCAGGTATCACTATAATACAATTTTCCACAGATCATACAATACTCAGAAATTTCAAAACAAAACAACAACAACAACAAAAAGCAAGAGCTTCTCATTTTCTACAGGGTTCATTTGGCAACGTTAAACATTAAAATTCATGTTAGTAAATTAGAAAAAGATTGAACGAGATGGAACAGTGTCTTTTGGACAAATGAGTCCAGGTTAAATATGTCTAACGGTAATGCACAGTGACAAAAACCAGATACAGGATATCGACACAAAAACCTTATCCCGACTGTCAAAACAGTAGTGGAGGGGTGATGATTTAAGCTTCTTTTACAGCAACAGGATGTGGCGTCTTGTAATCACTGAGTAGACCATGAACTCCTCTGCATAGCAAAGTATCCTAAAGTCAGATGTGAGGCCGTCTGTTTAACAGCTAAACATTGAAATTGGGTCACACAACCGGACAGTGATCCCAAGCACACTTGCACACTGACACAATGGTTGAAAAAAGAAAAGAAAAGATCCAAAGTATCAAAATCTAGACTCAAATCTGAAAGCTGAACTGAAGCAAATCTATAAAGAAGCGTCAGCCAAAATTGCTCCACAATGATAAAGAGTGATAAAGTCATATGGAAATGTATTCCTTAAAGTTCTTGCTGCTGAAGGTAGCTATTGAATCAAGGGTGTACTTAGTTTTTCGCAGGACTGCATAGAGTCACATGAAAATGTATTTATCTCAGGTGTGATTGTGAGCTTGAACGATTGTCTATCTCTTTGTTGGCCTTGTGATAGAATGACAGGTTGGCCAGTTCCCCACTGCCGCCCCTTACACCCCACTTCCTGAACCTAGTGAGCATCCATCTTATGTTCTGTTTTTTTGTAGTCTCTTCTTCTTTGCTCCACTGTGGCCAGCCAACACTCAGGACTGCATGTTAATCAAAGTTTTGTTAACAATTGATACGGGCAAGCTTAAAGCACAGACAAATGGACTAGGATGTGCCCCATCCATCACACTCGCAGAAGACTCATTGTTTGCAGATTTTAACCTAGAGGAGCTCTTCCCATTCCTCTCCTGTGAGACCCACAAATCACAAGCTGACAAGAAAAGCCAGACTGAGGTGGCCAAGAAACAGGAAGCTCTCAGGTTTAACAAGGAGAGACTCTTCTGCTCTGCCTTCTTGGAAGTTTAATCAGAGGTATGTTATTCAGAAGTATGTCCTTTAAACGAGTTAATAACAGTTAGGTAATAAAGTTTAGCTCAGTTAACACCTTTGCTGTTATTTTTGTTTGCCTGGTAGTTTAAATATGCAGTAATAGTAAGAACAAACACTTTCTGACAAGGAAAGTAGAACATTTAAATACAGCTTGCTTTAACATTGCAACAGCAACAATTACCTGGAAAAAAAGCCCTAAGAAGATACTGACAGTAAGATTTACACAACAAGAGAGTCGCACTCAGCATGAAGTCAATGTAATGCGGACATTAACAAAGCAAAATGGTGACGATGTTTGAAATTTGAAAGTTTGACATTTCTTTTTCTTGGGAGAGCTGGAGAACAGAGAGAGAGAGTGAGCCAAATTCACTGGTTGTTCCAGGAAGTCCTGTAATCCAGGAATACCCATCTCTCATCTCCCCACACTGACTGACTGCTTTATCAGTTATCAAGTTTTTATACGTTTTACTCGACCCAAGCTAAGGAAGAGAAGAATGTTTAAATGTTTATTAGGATATCAGTAGAAATAAATGAGTGAGGGGGAGAGAAAAAACAAAACAAAAATCAAATGAAGAGTCATAACTAAGTTGCTTAACAACACAGCATAAGGGCCTCATGACATGTCATTATTTGTTATACACTATTTTATTACCAAAACAATCAAATATAGAGGTGTCAACCTCATTTTAGTTCGAGGGACACAGACAGCCCAATTTGATCTCAAGTGGGTCAGACCAGAAGCCTGTGCTATGAAGCAGGATTTGGGATTATCGACACGACTTCAGGGTTAAACCTGGGTTTACTGTGTTATAAAAAAACTGATTCTTACTGTTATCATAGTGTGATATTAGCATCGATAAATCCTCTGACCTCCTCATATCTTCTCCAAAAGAAGCAGATAAAAAAAGATTAAATGAATCTAAGAATATTATTGCACATCATTCAGTTATTGCCTCAAAACCTGGATGTGGTGAGAACAAATATTGGAATGTATGTTTCTGGAATTTCTCTTAATGCATAATAAAATATTTATTTCACAGTAAAATAACATTTTATTGTTGTTTAATTGTTATTTAACTATTTTTTCACCACTGTGTATGAGAGAGATGGAAAAAGGGAGAGAAAGAAGAAGAGTAATTTTCCTGGGTGGAAACTATGATCCAGGTGGGAGCTACAAACTCAAAGAGAAGCTTTGATTACTGGAACATAAGCAGGTGCATCTATAGAATTTTCTACATGCCAAACACTTGTTGTAAACGTCAAAAGCCTATGAGATTCATGTCCATATCTCCACCCTGTAAAACTCTAACCTGTTTAAAAATATAATCAATTAATATGTAGTGTTTTAGTTATAGCCTTGCATTTTTATGATTGTTTTCTTATAAACAATTAATTTAATTTTTTTTCTTATTAATAACACGTTTAGGGGCGATACCTGGACGTGAGTCACATTTAGCTAGCTTTAGTGGTTCTAGTGTTAAGAAAGAATAATGATTAAACCTGTCTTGTGCACATTTTAAGGTGGATTTCCTTAGAATACAAGATTATAATCAATCAGATTCTCCCATCCCTTAATTACAGAGTTGTGGTAAATGGCCTGTTACTTGTGTAGTGCCTGTCTACACAGCTCTTTCGATTTGCAAAATTGAAGTTTGTTCACTTACACGATCAACATTTTTTCCAACTTCAAATGGGCTTAGGTTTATTGATATAGAAGATTTTTCTAACATTAGTTTTATCTTTCTTTGTAAAACCAGCTATTCTGCTGACTGTATACTTATCCATTATAACTGGTCAGTTTCTACTAAACCCACCTTCCTGCAAACATTTGTGCTATGTACTAGTACCACTGGCAGCAGCCACAGCACTTTGTCTCATCTGGCCATAAAACTTCAACTTGAGATGACAAGTTAAAAGACCTTGGTCTTGTCATGTTGAAGGACATTGTAGAACCGTAAGCACCACTATATTATTTCAAAGAAATCAGTTTTTAAAAAGTACCATGACATTCATGTATATAATGAACTGTAAAGTGAAATTAATTTTGTAGGTATTCTTGGTGTGTTCTGTGTTCTGTAACTGTGTTTTTGGCAGTGTTAATGAGACTCAATAGTGAAATTTACACTATTCTGTATCATAAGGTGAATACATGCACACTTCACTGACAATACATTGTGTAGTTTGCACTGTAACATTTTTCCTTTGTGTGATAGCAACAGTGTTGGGGTCGTCTTTTCCGGGGTCTCGGCTTCAAAGGCACTGTGAATTGTAATGCTACGGACAATCTTGTTGAGAGTTAACAAACAGTTGTAATTAGTGTTTGTAAAGATAAATGAAGGTGTGTCCTCGTTAGCGTGGTAGTATTTAATAAGCTGCACCACAACAGAAGTCCAATTACTGGGATAATGATGGGAGAAAGAATTACTACCTGCTACCAGTTGGCTGATTGTAATGGTTTACAGACTGACAGATAAACAGGCAGGAGTGTTTATTTTCACTTCCACTTCCTGACATTTAAGAACTGAAGATTCTGTTTATGCAGGAGCTGACACTTTGCCATGTATTTGTGTTTGCATTGTGTAGGCCTACATGACTTCAACTGATGAAAGTTAAAGACTTCATAGCATCATATCTCCCCAGCACTTTCAGAATGCTGGTTAAAAGGAAAATGGGAGGAAGAGCCTTCAGCTTCCAGGCTCCTTTTCTTTGGAACCAGCTCCCAGTTTGGATTGGGGACCCAGATGGGTGTCATCACATCTTAAAGATCTCATAGTACATTATTATCCTAAAAGAGTTTAAGTCTTAAGTTTAAGAATGTTCTTAACTATTTGCAAATTCATATATAGATAAACTCTGTTTTGGCACTATGAATTACTTTAGCCATAAAAAGGCTGGATGTTAAATCTTTTTATTCCACTTTTGGATAAACATGAGCCGGGAGATCTCAATCTCTAACCTGGCAGCACAATGGAAACAGACCGGACTGGAAACATTTAAACTGTTGTAGATTAGCACACTAATTACAATACCATCAAATCCCACAGCAGTCCCACTGCTCCCACTCAGTAACACTACTCTCTGTGGTCTCCTTTTGACCTCTGACCCCTCAGTGCTGTTATGAAGACACCTATTTCATTAATCCTCAGTACCCTCAGATGTAATTAAAGAGCCAGTAGTGTGACTGGAGGTGAATATCAATCTCTGAAGTGGTAATGATGTTGGCGGAAACTTCTGTCCACCCACGTGATCACACCTGTCTGTCAAATTCAGCACAGCAGTGGAATTAGGAGTGATGTGTATGTGGGTGTGCTAAAGTTGCCATTGACTCAAATGGAAGATTCTTAGCTTATTTCAATGATGCAAATTATTCATGAGTCATTTCATTAAAGTGCACTAAACCGCACTTTTCAATTTATGATAACAGAAAAGGTGAAAATAATTTTAATGAAGTTGTTTTAATATTTATACTTTTAGAAGAAACTAGTGCTTTCCTGAAATAAGCAGCGCAAATATAAGTGTGCCTTATAAACACACTGTGTATTTCAGGGCAGAGAGCAAGCTATAATCAGTGATGAGGTCTCACATTAAGCATGCAGAGAAAAGTGTGAATAATGTGTGAATGTGAGCTAAAAGAACCCTTTGGTAAAACAGAGTTGGGTGAACCATAGCATTCAAATAATGTTGGACTAAAGTAACTAAAGCTGAACATTTTAAATGGTCTTCCTGCATGATCATAATCATAACCCCTCTCCCAACACTGTGTGGATTCTTCTGTGAATAAAAATGCATCTTTACACTGAATAAAAGGAGAAAACAGAAATAAAAATGTTTTGCTTGTCCAAAGACAGCTGTAATGAATTTATTCAAAACAGGCAACAACACTCAAATTTTTTTAGTTAGAAATGTTATTTGAATACAAACTAAAGATAAACAAAGATAAAAACATGGTTAGACAGCACAGTCTCACAGTAGTTTATAATATAGTCATGTCATTTATTCATTGTATTAACAGAAATTTTATTTTTTTTACATTTTACATTTTTATATTTTGTGATTGTCATTCTATAAAAAGTGAAGATTCTTCCGTTTTAAAAGGTTAAAAAGCTCCAAATTTTGAGTTTGGAGGGGTTTGCGTTAAAAACAATCACGTCACTGGTCACACCAGAGCTCACAGTTTGAGTGGGATAGATTTTAGGACTTTCTAATTGAGTTATTAATCATTGAAAACAGTTCCTTATAATAAGTTAAGTTAATGACACAAAAAGTAGTCGGTTAAGCCACTAAAAACCAGTCGCATTTAAAATAAAATTATGGTGTTGGTTAGCAAAGAATAGTTTGCTATAAACTGACCATTTTTTCATGCACATAAATTATCTTTTCTTTACTATTTCACATTTTCCTATGAAATGTGTTGGTGTTATTATTATATCATAATTAATACTACACTGCAATTATGAGTGATTATTATATTTTCGTAGTGGATTAAAGTCCTGTGTTTCATCCACCACAACCTGATCTTAATGTATGTGGACTTTATTGTTATACATTTCTTTCGTTAGAAGATGCGCTGCACTTTAGTGTTATCCAAAGGTGTAAGCTATGACATCACAGCTGATTTGTCAGTTGCAATAAAGTTGGAGGAACAACATCAACATAGCAACTTGGTCTCAGCTAACATGCTTTCTATATAAGCTGAGACATGCACAAACTGAGAAGTTCATGAAACTATATGTTCATTATTTCATAGTATATGATTATGCCAATAGGACTTTGTGCAGCAATCCCTCTGATAGCTAGGAAAAATAAAGAAAAGTATCTCAGCAAAATTAAATAAAAAACCTTTTTTAGTGATAATAATATTATTGGGGTTGATATTTACAGATCTCTGACGATTAGTCACCTAAGTTCCAGTATGCAGCTACTCATAAAGTACCTTGTGAAACTGTGCTGGCTAAGATTAATAGGATTTGAGTTTAAAAATTAAAAGTGAATTCAAAGCTTCTGCTTCTGGTTATATTCCATACATGCTGTCTCACCTTTAATCATCTCTGTGTGAACCTTCACCAACATGAAAGTGATATTTAAAGGTTTGTGAAGTCAGACCGAGTACAGCTTCTACTGATTCCATTCATACATACATCTCTATGTGTTAAAAAGGTGTCTCCTTTATCTTTCACTCTGTATTTTCTTCTAATTACCTATTAGCATGTTACTGCTCTCTGTTTCTCTTTGGGCAAGGAGCAGTAGATCCGTTTTTTTCTGACACCTTTTGGGAAATTAATTCATTTCTTGCTAAAATGTCTTAATAATTACAGCGACATTGAGGTTAATTGCTTAATCTCTATTGAATTGGAAGCATCCCATTGAAATCCCCACACAATTTGTTCTAGAAACAGCAGCCAGAAGATTCTTTGTTACCAGAGGGGATGCTCTGACCCAAATATTTTTTTTTTATTCCTTGAACATGGAGTAGGTAGCAGACAGGGAGCTCAGGTAAGCTGTCGACTGTTATTAATTCTCTACTTTGATTTCACGTCTGAAACTTGTTCTGTTACAGAGGGAGAGAGTAGCTGACTGAGGTTTTTAAAATATGGAGGTTCAGTGGAGGAATGTCAGCCAAGGACTCATGCTAGTACCTTAAAAATAAAAGTGCCACAGTTTGTTCTAATCTTAAAGTTCTGAATTATGACCAGAAATCACTTAATGGCAGAGCTTTCACTGAATCATAAAACTTGTCCTTCACATTTTGAGCTTCTTAATAGCCAAATGCTTTTTGCGCACAATGACAAATAAAGTTTCAAGAGTTTGAGGAGACAAGCCTCTGTCTGCATCACAAACTCAATCAAGAAAAAGACAACGGCAATTTGTTTTGTTTAAGTGTGACTCTATTGTTAGTATTGATCCACAGGTCAGACCTCCACATCTGCGCGATGGCCTGCTCTTGTTTCAACATAATAATTCTTCACAATTCACAATAATTGTAGCATAAAAGACAACATCAACCTGGACTGCCCCATTAACCCCTTCACTCTACAACACATCACTCATCTACTCAGTGATTTCAATGGTGTGATTGATATGAGTGGTCATGTGCAGGGTTCACAGTCTCCTCTGATGATTGGGCCTGCTTTGCAGGGTATGCAGTCTTGTCAGAAGGTTAGGGCTGCACAGGACCCACCGTCGCCTCTTGAAGCTGAAGGTGAGGCTGGGGACTGGCTGCAGTCAACTTTGGAACAGGAATGGGCTGGACCCTGACCACACACACCCTAGATGCAATTATAGGTGCAGGTCCTCAGTCTCTGGAGAGACATTGAAGACTATTGCTCCAGCTGTACAGGCAAAGCTGCACTGCTACAGGTGGAGCAACAGTCTCTGGTGAGGCCTGCACATGTGCACATTAAACTTTCTCTGGGAAGAACCAGTTCAGGAGCATAATATACAGTTCCTGAAGGTTACTGAAAACAGCTTCTGAATCAGCAGACTGGGAAACAGAAAATTCAATATCTGAGAGAAATAGTCTATGCTCAGCAGTATAAAACTCATGCTGGGCTCTAGAGGACTTACAAGCATGAAACACAGATTTTGAGTGAGGTTCATATGCATTCGTTCGAAAAGCTTTTGTAAATGTCATTGGGAAAGCACTCAAGAGGTGCTGACTCCGAAGTTAAAAACACGTCATCTACAGTTTTTACATTAGCTGTTTCAGTTACAGAAAACATATCGTTCTCTTTTTGCACAATGGATATATTTGAAAGGTTTGCATTACCTCCTTACCTTAAATCAAAGTACGGACAATATTTAGAAAACAACCATAGAAACCAGCATTTGTTTCTCCTCAGCCTTGTATTGTATGTGCAAATATGGTGTGATATTGGCTAAATTGTCTTAGATAATGACATATTTTCCTTATTAAAGATTAGTTTGATATAAATTTGAACTGTCCAAATATTGTCTTATTTTATTTCTAAAAAATGAGACTGAAGAAGCTGCTGAATGAAGTTGGGACAAATCAAACACTTCGGTGATGGTACTTCATCACAAATAAGAATCAAAGAATGTAAAGTGACAAAAACACTACTCTGCAAAAAATATTAATATTCAAAGCACTCACACCGTCACTCTGTCATGAGGTCACATAAAAATGACCAGCGCCGACAGCCTCAGCATGACATCACCAGTCAAAGCTCAGTTACAGTCAGTGGCATTCAATTTTTTTTAAAGCCAATCACCATGCCCTTCACACGTCAACACTGACAACACAGACTAAGCCGTCCGAGTCACACCATCTACATCAGCACTGATAGCCCATTTATCACTGTTTCAAACAGCAGCAGCTGGTGGTGGCAGCCACGGCCCCTTCGGCACTCTGACGGCAGGAGAAGGTGAACAAAGATCTCTTCAGAGTGAAAACAGCGAGCAGTCAGTGAAAATGGCTGTTGTCCTCAGGGGCAAACAATGTATTTCATTTAGCGTTTAATAAGTTGTCATAACATGACAGATGATTTGTGAGATGATTGAATAAACTATTAGCTCCTCTTCTGCAATGTAGTTTTGCAGGGAAGGGGTGGGGGTCTGTTGTATGCTGGTGGACTTGTGAATATGAAGTCTGTTTTTGAATATTACAGCCTCACATGCAGGACAAAATATCAGCAGCCTGCATTAAACTTTATGTCTTTTTTGTTGCTTTTCAAAATAAAATATAAGCTTAAGTAATATTAGTTTTAGATGTGACACAGTAAAAAAGCTGCATAAGACCACAGATGAGTAGTTATTCCTGTTAAGTGCAGGTCTTTCAGTGTTCATAAAAATTATTATTCATATGCATTAAATACACATGATTTTATCTGTAATAATATCCTTTCAACCAGTATGTTGAAAGATTACATTACAACAACCGTTTATGAACATTTTAAACATAAAAAAGATACATTCATTATTTTTTATCAGAATACCATTTGAAAGTAAATATGAATAAGGACAAAATTTCATATAAAACCCAATATACAGTTGATATTTAGTACTTTTTTAAAGAAAAAAAAAAGTAAAATTTTTTAATCAATATGGATGTCAAGGTCTGTGAGATGTGTAGACCGAGTCCTGAGGTAAAAGATCCAAATGCAAATGCTTAAAGACAGGATTAATCTTAATAAAAGTGAGACATTTATTCCAAGAACAAAAAAGATAAAATTAAAATTAAAAAAAAAATAAAAGAACTGAGAACTTCAAATTAGTAGAACTAAATTGGGAAAGATAGTAGTCATAAGGAACTGGGAAACACTGAGAAAATGAGCTGGCAAAGCGAAAGTGACACAATGTATACACAGGAGGGTGATTAGGGGAGTGGAGACAGCTGGGAAACACAGCAGGGACAAATAATCAGACGGGGGAAGTAAAACTGAACATAATGCACATGAGACAAGGGACTGTCAAAATAAAACACAAACACTAAGATACTAAGACACATGAGTTGGACAAAAACAAACAAACATGGCAGACTTAACATGGAAGATACTAAAAAAGTACAAAGTACAGAGGTGAGTGTATAAGGACGGGAGGTGAACACTAAAGGGTAAACTAATAAACCTGAGACATTTAAAATAGAGATGCATAATAAAGAGGAAAAAAAATATTGAATAATAATAACTCATAAACACAAGGAAACCAAGGTATGAAAATAGAAGCAAGTGACATAAACCATTTCATAAAACTTATAACAATGAAGAGCTATAAGCAGAATTTGTGGCCAATGCAAGTTGCAAGACTGTTATTTGCAGCATACACACTGTAAAAAGAAATCCATAAAAATACTGTACAATCAACAGTTTTTCTATGAAGGAATTTTCTGTTTTGATTTTTCACAGGTTTTTATCTGTATTTCAGGGCAAGGATTTGGAGACAATTTTGCACCTTTCTGAAGTTAATATCAAAAATATATTTTACATTTTAAAATGTATATCTTAAAAGACTTAATTTTATGTGCTTTTTGTTGAAAAGGATGTGAAAATTATTGCGTATGCTTCTTGGAATAATGAAAAAAAAATTATTTAAAAAGAAATATTAGATTGAATGTTGCTATGGCTCAATCATTGGACATATCTGAAAAGACATTCTGAAACATTTAATGCCTAGTTTAAAAAATGGTGTCAACTTAATTTTCTTCTGTGACATCCTAATTTAACAAAATACTATATTCCCTAAATTATAGAATATCTTAAACTGTACTCATACATTGGCACAGTAGTTGCTGATGGCAGATCCCCGTTATTAACTATTAAGTAAAAATCTATTGTGTTAAAAGTTAAAAAAAAGATTTTAAAAGTTAAAAACCCCAAAATAGGTTAAAAACTGAAATAAAACACTTTGCCTAATTCAAAATTTTCTTTAGAAGGCCGGCCACTGTTTGATTTTTTAATATTCATTTCAAAAATAAATCATTCAATGGCTGCAATTCTGTTAGCTCACTTGTTAATTGAATCCTAAAACAACCCCAAATTTCCACATTTCCATGCTCTGCATTTGTAAATACAGTGCTTGTCCCCATACTGAACAATGCTAAAAAGTATTCTTTGCTCTTAGCTACATCCTTACCCAAATCTATCTTTTTTCTTTTTTACCTTTGACTGCTGATCTACTGTTTGTGCAACCATTGGTTTTATTTGTTTTGCTGATCTATAATCAATAAATACCGCAGTAAGCAGGAGCAGGAAATCCTTTTTTTAGATGCCTACAGTCAGCTGATCTTAAGCTGCCACTCATTTACTCACTCATTCCCACCAATTAGCAGTGACCTTGGGGGTGACTGGCAAGGTCACCGGCAATGGATTGCTTCCATATTTACTTACATAACCTGATCATGAGCGCTGAAGACAAATTACTCCACAAACTGTTTCAGGCAAGACTATATATATTTATATGCTGTTATATATTTATAACTCCAGTGAGTTATTACTCAGCAGCAGAAAACATGAGGAGAATTTGAAACTGGAGCAATGTCGGAGGAGGGCATCAGCAAAGAGCTGTTTTACTCGAGAGTTCGGTGTCATCTTCCTCTTTCTTTCTGTTCCTTAGTCAAAAACATATGATCCTAAAAACTGCTAACATAAAGTTATGAACTTAATTTTCCAAAACATCTAAGGGTTTTCTTGCAATCAAGAATTTAGAAACTGAGTTCTTGATTGCAAGCCTTATTTGTGACAGACATTTTGACTGTAAAAGCACTGTTTCACTGACATAGGTATACAGTGTTTTTTCCTTTTACTTGTTGGCAATTAGACAACAAGTAAAAGGAAAAAAGCAGCGTCTAAGGTTTAAGTAAATGTAAATGCCAATTATAAGCAGAATTTGTGGCTACTGCAAGTTTCAAAACTGGTATTACAAACAATTGAATTTTGCCCCACAAAAGAAAGTCAATGAAAGGGAGAGAGCTCAAAACCTTAAAAAAATGGAAAAACAAATTAAGCATCCAGTAAAAAAGTAAATCAGATCTTCACATGGTGCATCAACTCCTGATTTGAAGTCAGAAGCTGATGCAACCATTTTATTTAAGTAGAAAGTAATTCCTCCAGTCTAACTGGACTTCTATTCTGCAAAGAAACAAACCTAGATACACAGTCCATTAAGTCCATTATCAGCAATTCAACAAGGACTCAATACACTGTGAGGAAACACCTTCTGAAACACCTGAAGTGATTTCAAGTGATGTGAAAGACTAAACAAAGCAGTGCTGTCACAGACACACATCTGAGGGGTTTACTATGAAGGAAGAGAGTAATGGCTTGAACTCAGAATTTTCAGTGTCACATAAGTGGCTCGCTTTTTTCTATGTCACTGTGGTAACTTTTGCTGAATATGGGATTTAGTATGTTCTGAGTTTTTGTTCAAAATCATCTGGAAATGTCAATTTTATTGATTCTTTCATTTGTAACATGTTTTAATTACAGCTGGATTCTGGGCAGTTGTGTTTTAGAAGTTGTGTACTGTACTAAAACCAGTAAATGAAACAAAAAGTATCTGTTACATTGTCACTGTGGCACAATATCAAGGCAATATGTGTAATAAACATTTTACTTTGTTCTAAACTGAACTAAATAGATTTCCATGGCTTTGGTACGGCAATATTTTTAATTTATTTGAATGAATCCAATGTAAAGTTTCAAAGCTCTGTGTGCAGCTGTCAATTTAGAAATTAACAGCAGCGCAAAGAGTACTTATTTCACCCTTCTCTGACATGCTTTATTTGGAGCAAGTCCATCAGAACCATTTCCCCATCACCATTTTATCATATTTCTACCTTTTTATTGATTCTGGACAGCCCTGAACCTACTTTGCAACTATGGAGTATTTTGAGTGCTGAAAGGAAACTGAAATTTATGAATCTTGTAATAAACCTTTAAAGGTTTAAAGAAGATACAAAAAAATGTAGTGAAATAAAAGGGCTATCGTGTGAATATTATTTCAATGCCTAAAATACAGATTTTCAAATTTTAGTCTACATTTGAAAAACTGAATAGGTTTGAATAGGTTTTTTTTTTTGCCCCCACCGTCCCACCCCCCTTTACTTACTAGTACTTAAATACTCCAATGAATGTGAGTCAAACAGTTATTTTCCCCTTATAGTGTTTGTTTACTTCTTGGATTGAAGCTATATTACATTGCAACTGTTACCATAAGAGTAGTAAAACATTTATACTGGTGCAGATTTGTACTGAATGATGGCAGTACTCAGCCATCCATCACCATCATGGTGGAGACATTGGAGTGGTCTCACATCACCTTTACAATCTGCCAGCATTCAGTAGTGATCTAGACGCTGCAGTGCTACAGGGAACTAAACTTTAAAGAGCCAATATCAAGCTCCATTAACTCTCCTTCACAGCTTTTCATTACACTTTACTATTTGCTGGTCGACCACCACATAGCATGTTCTTACAATGTGGGGAAATGTATAGTTTAACTGCTCATTTGTCACTGTAGACATGACATGGGTCTGATTTAGTGAGCAGGATGAAATGTCATGTTCAAATTCATTTCCTGACTGCACTTTTATTTCCTGTTAGCTACAGGATTAACTTGTATATTAGCTAATGTATTAGCTTTGGGATTAATTATCAGATTAGCCATCCCATTTAGCATTTCTGTGATTCCTTTGGTCCTTGGAGAAAAAGCAATGCAAATTAGCCATTCAGTGTGATTTAAGGAGCTCTCTGCTTGGTTAGAGAGAGGTTGGATGACTTGATTTTTCTTCTTCTGTTTGCCCTGATAGCTTTACACTGCTAACACCAAGTATGTGTGCTTGTACAATGGGAATTTAGCCTCACTATTCACAATTTGTCCAACATGGATATGCAAAGAATATGAAGGGTTTCTGCAGTAAAATAATAACAGAAACCATTAAAAGCTAATAAACTTGCTTGTACTTGATGTAATACTTTGAGTAAATACATTACATGGATATAAAGACATTTACATCCATGTTTATAAAAGACATACTAAGTAGGAATAATGTTTTATAAATTATGAATTAAATATATAAAACAAACACATGTAAATATAGTTCCATAATTCCATATGAAGTCTTTTTCCACAGAGGAAATAACTGTGCACGGATTCTGTAGCAATGATTTTCTCCCGTCTTAGTGTTTGTTATATCCTGTTTTATTTTTGATAGACTCTCGTCTCATGTGCCTTGTATTTAGTTCTGCTACCCTTTGTCTCATTAGTCTGCCTCTGTTTGTTTTTTCTTGTGTCCTCCCTTACAGCATGTTTTTCCTGTTGAATCATAGGTTTGATTTTCCTTGTCTTGTTTTTGCACTTTATTTTGTACAGCTGTTTGGATTTTGTCTTTTGCCTGCCCTTTTCCAGAATAGTATGCTTAGCTGAATGATGACGTGTTAATGTCCTTAGCTTTTTAGATTACAAACTTGGCATTTTACTCTCACTGCCTTTTTGGTTCCCTGAGTTTGGGTATTATGGTCTTCTGAACTGTCTCTCTTTTTCTTCCTCCTGTTATGTTTTTCTGTCTCTGTGCAGGAGTTTGGCTACTCACTTATTCGTTTGCGCCACATAGCTAGCCAAAAAGCACTATAATGACCACATAAAAAGAGAGAATTCAGACAAATAGTAAAGTATTTCAATTGTAACTGAATCAAAATTCCATTTCCTTAGTTTCTATCCACTAAACTTGTAATCACACCACCTGTAAAATTTGGTTTTCACTCAGAGCTCCCATTTAGTTTTGTCATGGGGTACACAAGTTTCACAATGTCTTTCCCCTCCATCTCTCTCCTTCTAATTTCTCTCCATTGGGAGTTTGACTCTGGCTTTTGGTTTCATTCTCGCTCCTTAGCCTGTTAAAGTGCATGTTCCATATTGCTCTATCACCTGACCCCTGGCCTCCGCAGCCACCTCCACTCAATCATCACCAGCCCTGAGCAGAGGGGAGGGGTGTGTGGTAGGAGGTGGAGGATGTGAAGGTTATAAAAGCATTTATCTGTCAGAAAGAAGAACTGCAAGAAGAGGTGCCTGTCCCACTACTTTACCACACGAAATAATAACTGACTAAAGCTAAAACATTGCTGACAGAATATCTGACTTCAAACAGGATGAGCACATATTCAAAAGGAATGATTAGTACCAAGTCCTTGACTGTGGAACATGTTGACCCTCATTATTAGATCTTCCTTCTCGACCGATAGCATCAAAATGCGGCTCTTTTTTAAGAAAAGTAATTGCATGTCTGTTCATTTTATTTTTATTTTTTATTTTCCTGGTCTAAAACAATTCCAAGATTCCTCACAGTATTACTGGAAGCCAAGGTAATGTCATCTAGAGTAAGTATCTGGTATCATGTTTCTGAGAATTGAAGGGCCGAGTACAATAAACTCAGTTTTATCTGAATTTAGAAGCAGGAAATTAGAGGTCATCCAGGTCTTTATGTCTTTAAAACATTTCTGCAGTTTAAGTAATTGGTGCGTTTTATCTGGGTATCATCTGCACAGCAGTGAAAGTGTATGCTATGCCTTCTAATGATATTGCGTATGGGAAGCATGTACAATGTAAACAGAATTGGTCCTAGTGCAGAACCCTGTGGAACTCCATAATTAACCTTAGTGTGTGAAGAGGACTCACAATTTCTATGTACAAATGCTTCATATGTCAGAGGTGATGAGGAAATTGTCTAAGGAGCTTGGAAATACAGCATCTGAACTTCTTTCAATTTCTTGAAGGTGTTTTATCTCTCATCCAAGAGGTTTTGTCAGTTCTAAAACCAAATGGTGGACAGTCCCAGATAGTGGGGCTTGTCCCATAAGAGGGTCATTGACCCACTACTAATCATATGCCTCATCACCTGAGCCAAGGTGTGAAAAAAGGCATGGGTCATTACAACGAGACTTTTCGGTTGACCCACACTGAGAGCTTGAAACCTTGCCCCACTCTATTATGTGTTTTTTTGTTTTGTTTTAGGGGGATTTTGCTGCTGAACTGACAGCTGTAGAATAAAGAGACACGTAGTGTCTTCAGGAGATGCAGACATAACATTCAAGGTAAAACTATTACCATCACCTCAGACATTAGCTTTTGCCAGCAAGCTCACTCTCCTATAAATACCATAGGAGGAAGTGGCATGAGGACAAGCTGCTGCATGCTACTGCTAATCCTGGTATTGCACCTGCTTTGAATGTAGTCAGTCCTAATAACGTCCACTGAATGGACTGATGACATCCGAAGCAGATAGCTACTGAGCACCCTACCCACCTCTTTTTGCATTCAAAAATAAGATATAAAAATATAATACAAAAAATTATAATAATTACAAAATAATTTGAAAGTTTTAGTGTTGCATAACTAGTAATATTTTATTATGTAAAACATTCAGTCATGTGTAAACTGATTTTAAATGACTGGATTTTTGATTGCTTTTAAATGATGCAAACCTTTAATTTCACAGGTGTTTAACGTTTATTGTTCAAAAAGATAAAATTCATATCATACATACATTTACTTTTAATATTACTTTTCTATAGTTTTAAATTTTTTAATAAACGATTTTAAAACATACAGAACTACTATAAAGCACACCATCTATGAATTTACAGTAATTATATCTGTATTTTGACATTTTACTAATTCTTGTACATGTTATATACTCTAAATACTTATATATTTCAATGTATTATGCAGCATTAATAGTTTTTTAATTTATTGCAGTTGCAGGAGTTTCATGTTATTTATATATATATATATAGAGAGAGAGAGAGAGAGAGAGAGAGCGAAAGAGAGAGAGAGAGGCATTAATGTAATTGGCAATTTGACTTCAATGTCAAGAACAGAATTGAAGTGTTGTGAGTCTAGATGCTGATGTTTGTGAAAATGAAGCTGGAGGCTTGGATGGAGTTCTGCGTGACTTGGGTGAGGTTGGGATACGGAGGAGGTAGGTTGCACAAATGAGAGTCTAAAAGGGACAATGACAGAGAGCACAGATTTAAACCATACAGAGGGGAGACTGGTTGGCTCTAAGAAGGCAAAAAAAAAGACCAAAAAAAATCTGGACTGGTGAAATGATGATAGTATTGAGTTTGACAGCAGATCTTACCTTTTGGACTTACACATAAGCTTCATCTTATTTATTTTTGTAATTTTATTATTATTTCATGTGTTTAAAATAATGGGAAAATTCTGTCATATTGAAAAAATAGCAAAAAGATCTTGCTTGTTTACCCATCAACAGATATATGATAAGATACAGTTTAGATCTGGTAAGGTGAATGTATTTTGTCAGTGTGGGTCCTGGTCTGTCTGTCTCCCAGACATAATCTGCCCTTGATCATCTGCATAACCATTTAAAAAAAGTCACAGTGTCTTCCTCCCCAGCGTCACTTGACACCTAGGTCATTACCTCAGGGCCTCCTTGGCAGGGTTGTGGCAGTAGATGTGTGCCTGCAGCACTCTGCTTTGCAAACTAGTGTCAAGATTGTCATATTATATTATTGGACTGCAGAATGGGTGAGGTGAATGTCTTAAGAGGCTGTCTTGGCTTTGTTGATCACTCATTTGTTGCTGCTAGGATAAATGTTTTTCTTGTTTCACAACTTAAAAACATTTCAAATGGAAAAACACACTTTAACTATCTGTAATTAACCCTAACTAGCTCTACTATGTATAACTATGTTTTTCATTTTCTCTTTGAATCAGCAGCTTTGCATATTAGCTGCTTGGACTGCAGTTTGTTACAAAGCAGACACACACAGAAGCAGTAACCTTGTACAAAGATTTAGTTTGTGCAAGCTCAGTAGCCAATCGTGTCAGAGCTAATTAAGGGTCTGAAATATGCTAATAAGTCAGTGTGGAGACTGACAGATATTCAATCTCTATTCCATCACACAGATGTGGTGCAGCTGAATATTGCCCAGCTTTATTTATGAATCAGCAGATTGATCAGTCATTTGACTTGATGATGAATGTGCTCGTGTGTGACTGACATCTCTCTTAAAAGATGACTTTGCCTCCCCACAGTACAGGAGGTGAACCCTGCCCACAAAACCTAATGTTTGAATCATATGAATAGCTCAAGGCATTTTAAGGTGTTCTTTAAGTGAGGTTTCAACTTCTGATGATGATTTAGTTATTGTCTGTGAACAAACACCTAAAACAAACCAACGCTCTCAGAAAAAACATGAAAAGTCCAAAGACATGCAGATTTGGTTTATTGGTTTAAGGGTTTCCTGAAAGCACTCAAACCAGTGGAAATGTTGTCAGGTTCCAAAACAAAACAAAAAAAGTTACAAATGGCTCTGCAGCCATACACTTTAAAGGAGTTAAAGGGAAGTCAGTCTCTGGGAGAAAAGTACAAAATACAAATATCCAAACAGGATGGGAACCAGCGTCCAATGGCCGATAAAGCTGGAGGTTATACTATATACGACCACCAGTCTTCCAAGTTTCTCATGTAGAGTTGTAGGCTTCTAAAGCAGTGAGGTTATTTCTCAATGGTCAGTATTGCTCTGATTGATTAGGGACTATAGTGCAAGACCAGTATATTGTGCATATGCAGCCTCTGACAAAAATGTCAATGTGCGGATGATGAAGACATTGTTTTGGGCATATCTGCTTGAGCTAATTGTAAATAATGACAGAAAAATATGTGTTAAATATTTTAAGATTGGGTAACTGGCATGTACGTAATTTGCTAATTATTGGCCAGCCAACAATGGCCTGCCTGTATTGTGCTGTGGCGCTGCTGCATTGTTTCAGATTCTTTTCATCCTGTGAGGAGCAAGACTGTCTGTGCCAAATGTTATGCGAATATCTCACATATCTGAGACATTTCATTAAAAATTAGTAACCTTATCCAAACAGTGGTTCTAAAATAAAAGCAAAAGACCAATCTTTAAAGTCAAGAGTAATCCTCTGGCAAGCATCAACACAGTTTTGTACTAAGGATGCATTAGTGAAAAGCCTCTCTGCCCTCTGCAGAGATTTTTCTTTTTTGTCTGTTTTCTTGAATCAATATTTTTCTCTAAAATCTGAAATATGTTCTTAAATTTAGTATTTCCTCTTGAACTTGTGTTTTAAAATTGTCTTAATTCTTTATCTGTATATTTGTTATAATCTGTTCTCTTGAAGACATTAAAAATATATCCAATACTTTGACACTTGATGGGCTATTGTAAAAGCAGCTTAGCATGTAGCTCAGGCGGTAGCGCAGGTCATCAACTAATTGGAAGGTTGGTGGTTTGATCCTTGTCTCCTCCAGTCTGCAGGACTAAACCAAGATGAAGTGGAATTAAACATGAGCCTGCACGTCTTTGGTCTTTTAGAAAGATTAAATATTAGAGGGTTAATAATAAGGGTAATAGATAAAGGTTTAAGAAATCATCAGTTATTGTAATGCACCCTAAAGGAAACATGAATGTCTGAGCTAAGTGGCATCAACAAATACTTAAGTGACAGTATTAGTGCGCTTTTGTAGGAATAAGTGCGCTTTATTAAATCTAAAAAAAACAGAAAAATTGCTTGCGGCCAAAAGGAAAGAAGTAAATAACAAAATTAGCCTCTAAAAATATATACCCAAAACTATAGGCCTGTCTATGTGTGCACAGAAGTCCACAGTATCTATAAGGATTGGTGGTACCTGCAGAATAACACTGAAGACCTGGGGTTAACCCTGAAGTTACCTGGAGCCTGAAATCCTTGAAAGCATTTTAAGATGCCTTATGATCCAAACAAAGCATCCCAATCCAAGGTTATAATAATTACTTTTTCTTTCAGCAGTCTCAGGGGCTTTGCCAGTTTAAAGTGTTTCTTCTGTTTTTTTAGTATGGTTTAGGATTTTAGGAATTTTTTATAATTACCAATATTTGTAAAAAAAATTATGCTTTTAACCACTTCTCATGGCCTTTTTTAATTCATTGGTTACAATCCTTTCTTGGTTGCTCACCAGCTGAATCAAACTACTCCTTGAATTTGTGAAAGGAAACGCGGAGTCAGTACGCCTTCAGCAAGGGCTAAATTACCCTCCTCCAGTTTGTCTCTTGGCTGGCCTGCCTCCTTCTGAAGTTACTCCAGGACAAAAATTCAATAAAAGAAAATGGTGAAAAACAATTTTACAAAAGAAGCATTCTAGGTGGACATTTTGGGTTGAGAATATTTGTTATATAATGCAGACACTAGAAAAAAATCTGTCCAATAATAAATCTAATACAGACTAATTTAATTACGCTGCTGTGTTTTGTCAGTCTAAATAAGCTGAGAGTTGATTGTTATAGGTACACCTGGTGTTTCTCCAGGAAATAGGTCCCACTGATGATGCAAATCTCCCCTCATAAATCATGGGTTTTGAGGTAATTCAGTTTAAAGATAAAAATATCTTTGCTGACTCTTGGCTTGTCTGGAAACACTTCAGAAAGTTTAAGAGCCGAACATCCTGTGACTCAGACTTTCAGAATCACCAAATCAAATGATTGAAACAACTGAGGGATTCCATACAAGCCATGAAGGGACTTTTTGGGACTGATATTCTATTTTTTTGTATCATCAAAGCTCAGACTTCCACATATAAAATCTATCTTCTGGGTTTCTTGTCTGTGCAAAAAGTACTATTTATAGTTTTGTCATGTTGACTTTGAGGGGAGAACCTAAGGGGAGGCCAGGAGAAAAGTCAGTGTGAGAGGGGTTGATGTGAGCAGCTTTTCCTTCCCTCAGTAAAATTCATGGCCTCTTTACTTTTAATGTCTTGTCACAGTTAGTATTCACTACAGTCTGCTGTCATTTAGCAGTGGGTGGGTGTTATTGCTGAAGCATCCCCACTTGCCCAGAAATGACCACCATTTCTTCCTGTTTTGAATCAGTTAACCTATCTGTTCAGTGCATCACAGTGGGGTCCTGCTCCACAGTTTAGCCACTGATGCATTTATCAAGGGGTGACAAATGAGCTGTCCTTCCAGACGCCTGATTACTTGACCTTTATTCCACAGGAGCAGGCGAGTTAGCAGGGAGCAGCGGCTGGGGTCGGTGCGATGTCCTGATGGAGCTCAGTGATGCCACTCTCATATTCTCCAAGCTGTTGTAAGAGGAAAATGCCTAGATGTAACACCTGAATGCAGACATGAACATGACTTAAGAAAGAAGTTAAGATTAACCGGTGTTGAGGTGAAGTAAGTGAAATTCTCACATTCCCCAGGAACAGCCAGAGACCATGCACATCGGTTCCCATTTGAGGCAGAGAAGCTGATGAGTATAACACATTAAAGCACAGGAGGAAAATTGTCTTTTTATTGGACTCTGATTCAAGATCATTACATGAGTGGAATGGCATAAGCCTGAGAATGTGGCATTTCTTTTTTTTTCTTCCACCAGCTTATTTCTAGTGTTGGGCAGCAGATTGCCACTTACAGCCCTACTTATGTGTTTTCTATTGCTACTTCCCAGTTTCTGCACACAGTAAGCAGGCCTGCTGGTTATCAAAGGTCCACACCACAGATAGCATTATCATATCATTAGATTAGATTACCATTAAATGCTGCATTAAACACACAAACTCATACATGTAAACACACGCACATACAGTGCAGGCATTAACACATACAGTATGCTGCTGTTAATGCTCTCCTCCTGAAATTCCAACTACATATTTTCATAGTACAACCTTCAGATGAACTGAATAGTATGTTTCCATCTTCTCCTCTTTAGATCAGAGAGATTTAGAAAACACACACACAGAGGCGCTGTAGATATAAGTCTTACAGCAATGACTCACAATCTATAACAACTATGATTTGATGCTTCATAAATGACATACTTCAATGCTACATTCACTACTCATAGTAAGACACTGCACTTCTGCTCTTAAAGAGTAGAACCTTACCCAGTTCAGTTAATCGCCGCATGCAGCTTTCCACAGAGTAGCTTATAATTTTAGATCAACCACTAGTATTCCTGTTTTACAGATGTTTGAGGTTTACAGTGAAATCAAAGAACAAACAGAAGTGCTACAAAGAACATTGTCATCATTTCTTTTATTTTTTGGCAGGAGTGTGCACCTTAAATTTGATCCTTAGCATCAGGCTGTCAACAGGGATGTGAGGACCTGGAAGAGCATTCAGTTCAAGCAATCTGAAATGTTGTGCATCAGATTGTACAAAACATAATTTTTCACAAGATATACAATCTCTAATCGGCAACTGCCATACTCACCAAATGTGGCTCAATCCTTTTTCCCCAAAAGGAAATTCACATTGAAGATTCACAGGTCCTGCGCATACTGCCAGTGCTGATATGCAAATAGTTAGCAAAACATTTAAAGAGCAATCTAAAAATAGCATCGGGACTGAATGCAGTGCTGAGGTGCAGAGGGAGATGACCTCCAAATTTAATTAGAGTAAGGTTTTTGTGAGTCTGACCATGCTGGTCTGCTGGGGCTCCCCTATATGGTGCTAACGTGCAAGAAATCTGGAAGTACATAATCAAAAAATTCCGTTCAATTCACTCCAATTCAACCGTATTTATATAGCACAAAATTACAAAAACAGTCACCTCAACCTTTAATCAGATTATGGTGTTGATGGATTCTTTTATTGGTGTCCCTCCCAATCTTATTTAATGACAAACTCTATGGATGAGCTTTTAAATACTGGTACAACTGAGTTGCTCCTCAAGCTGTGTAGATATGATTCCACAAAATCTGAGTTAAATGTCACTGCACCAAAATGCTCGGAATAAATAAAAATGTATGTAAGGGAAAACAAAATAAATGGAAAGGTGTAGGCTTTAACATCCATCCATCCATTCTCTTCTGCTTATCTAGGGCCAGGTCACAGGAGCAGTAGCCTAATCAGAGAAGCCCACACCTCCTTCTCCCCAGTCCCCTCCTCCAGCTTATTCAGTGAAACACCGTACACTTTGCTTTTAAGGTCCCGGTATACCCACCCCAACTATTGTTTTAAAAGATTTTTACTCCTGCGGAAACAATTTGGAAATCTGTACCTTCCTACTTGGATCTTAGACACTGTTATCACGTTTGCTACAGTAGACTTTGTTCTTGAATTGGTTGTGCAGGTTTCTCTCCTATCATTTTTTCACCACTTTCTCCACTTGTGAGTCTGTTAGCTGGAGTGGTTTGGAGCCGAGTATGAAGTGGCGAGTACTGGGACCTCCAAGTCTGAGGCCTTTGGTCTCAACTGGGAAAGAGTGGAGTGCACACTTTAAGTCAAGGACGAGTTGCTGCTCCAAGTGGAAAAGTTCAAGTATCTTGGGATCTTGTTCATGAGTGAGGGAAGAGGGGAGTGGGAGCTCAACGAATGGATTTGGGCCTCTGCTGCAGTGATACAGATACTGTACTGGTCTGTCATGATGAAGAGAGAGCTGAGCGCACTACACAAGCTTTGTGTAGTGACTGAAAGAATGAAATTGTCAGTACCATTGGCAGAACTTTTTCCAAAGGGTGGCTCTCCCTTAGAGTTAGGATTTCAGCCATTCGATGTGGAGGAGTAGAGCCGTTGCTCCAAAGATTTCCAAAACAAATTAATCTCTAGAACAAAATATAACAACAGCATCATAAAAGATGTATATCCAGTCATCCATCTGTAATACTCATACTCAATGTATCAGCTTCAAACTCCCGTAGCTAGTGAAGATGGGCACTATTTGTCCTGTCAGACAATCAATGAGAGAGCCAAGTTCAGCCCAGGCAGTAAGCTAATTGATTGCACTGGTCTGCTTTTGAACTGATGCTGCTAGTTCATTTGAGCCACTGTGCAGTGATCACTCACTATAGATTATATTTCATCATCATGTAGTGGCTCGGTTATACCCTTCAACTGAAAAATAAATCAAGTACCTGTAAACAGTAAGGACTGGCTGTCTATTGTACTTTGGATCTTTATAATTTGGTGTCATGGTGGTGCTCACTAAAAACATCATTCGCTAAAAACATATTTTTTCCTCTAACATCTTTTTCAGTGACTCAATCAGAAGTTTGTTAAAAGTTGTTCTTTACCAAGTTCTTGTAGTCTTGGAACTCCGGAGTCACTTTTCTCATATCAGTATAAAACTTTCATTTGCTTAGCATAAGTGGCCATTTTAACTTTGAACAGGATCACAATTTTTTATTTATTAATTTTTTAATCCTGTGAGTTCTTGAGAGTGAGGACAAAACTTCATTTGGGCCCTCTGCACCTTCTACAACCCTCCCACCCCACCCCAATATCTGCTGCAGATGAGGAGATCAGCAGGGTGTGAAATGGCCATGGTGATTGCTCCGAGGCCATAGGGCCTCTAGCCCATTCACAGCCTGTCAGCTCTCTAATAGAGCCAGAGGAGATTGGAGACAACCCCACAGTTACCAGTGCTACCCCACCACCATTACTGCCACCATGCTGTTAAAAGTATAATGCGTTTTAGGAATGGAACGGATTTTCTACCAGTTTCCTACAGTATTCAAGAATTAAACAGATGTGCCTATTCTGATCTCAAGGGAGAGGGTGATTTAGTATGTTAACCCTTCCTTTTACAGTCACCTTATTATTATGTACCAAGTAAAATATGGTAATTTATAGTATAGAATAGAACCAGAATAGAATAGAACAGATAGAAGTAAAAATATCAGAGCTATACCAAGACAAGAGATAAGAGAAACCAAATAAAAATTATATTGTTTTAATTTTGGATTGGATGATGACGCAAATTCTAGTGAAGTAGCTGCAATTGTGTGAAAGAAGGGATAAGATGATTAAATTAACATGAAGTTTTTGCTCTGACAGCAGCCTTTAAGCTATTATTTTTATAGTGATGATTGAAAACATAAAAATTTGCATTGTATTATAAAACAAATGGAAGTATATGTGAGCTAGTCCATCAGATAATTTGGACTAAGTGAACAAAATCTTGAAATGATGACGGATCACTGACATGTTGTATCTGCTGTGACTGTGCAAACTTGGGTTCTTTGTTGAATTAAAAATGAACTGCTGTTAAAATATGTCATAACAGAAATGACTTGATCTAAGAAACAGATTTAGATTCAGAGTGGCCTTCACAGAGTAAGCTGTGCATAGCGGACAAAAAAGTGGGCCAGGCTTCTTTTTGATGTGTGGAGTGTAAATACAGCCCCCCCCCCTCCTCTAATTGTAACTGTGTTGTTTTCATATTGTTGAGTCTCAGAGATGTATAATTTATCACACAAATAATCTGGAACAAAACAAACTCTCCTCTCAGCTCCCGAGAGCCCGAGCATCTAATGAGTTCACTCCATAAAATATTCATACCTCTGCAAATTATACTATCACTTTCAGTGCAATATACACAAGTGCAAACACACACACACAAAGAGCTGTCCAACATCCCATTGGATATAATGGCAGGTTGTTCAACCTTAAAAGCTCATTGATCACTGTCAAACAAAAACAATGTATTCTTTCTTGCTCTACGCCTGTGACTTGGCTTAATAAAGAAATCAGTTACTCATATTGATCCAGATCTCATTTAAAGTCTTCCCAATTGTTTGGACCCTCATCTTATTGACCAGGGTCATGCAGACTCCAGCAGTATTTTTTGTGTGTGTTATATTTCATAGGTGTGTTTTTTTTAATAATTTCCTTTTTTAAAAACTGCAAATCAGTTTGTATCTGATAAAGCCACATTGTTGTTTTGTATTTCTGCTTTGATTAGTGCTTTAAAAAAAATTTCTGGCCAAATTAGCAAACCTGAAATTGATAGTTTCCAAAAAAAAAAGGAAAAAACATGGTCTATAGTTTTTCTCAAAAGGTATTCAAACACTTACATTTCTGCAGGTGATTAATCCAAATTTGCACTGATGAGCGTTTACAGCAGAAAGATGGTGTACAATTAGAAAGACTTAATATTAGTAATTAGGAATTAGTAGTAATTTTAATACCTCAGACATATTACACTTTGAATTAAATCTAAATTTTTAAAAGAATTTAAAAATCCAGGTCTTGACTAAGGTTTCATACTTTTTGGTTTTTGTCCTGTAAATCACAATATTACAGCAGTAAACAAATAAGATTTTACAAAAGTACTTTTTTTTCTCCAACCTGTTTTTTTCACTTGGTTTTAGATTTTGTCATGTTAGAGATATGAGGAAATATTATTTCCAGGCAGCGGGAAAGTTGGAGGTGGTGTTTGTACTCCGATTATGACATGGCCATCAAGAGATGAGAAGTTGAAGAGCAGAAAAAAATTTAGATGAGTTTTTTTTTCATTTCAGAGAGAATTAAGTCTAAATCAGGAAGCCATTTCTCCTCTTTAAAAAATTTCACACACATATGTTAAAGTATGTATAAGACTATAAGGATATGTGAGAATACTTTATGAAGCTCATACTTCATAAGGTTTGAGCTGGCAAAAAAAGTCCTATGTAGAGATTTAAAAAGGACAAGCAAAGAAAAAAGACGATGATAAAAGTGTTCAGTTGCAGTTCATTTCAAAGTTTATTGCTGGATTTAGAATCAGTCATACAGGTGTAGCAGGGGAACAGCCAATCACACGGGGAATACAAAGGCTTAAATAGGTGATTGCAGCCAGGTGTGGGGACTGCTTCCTGCCATTGTCCTGGACTCTGGTTTGGCTCCCCTGTGGGTTGAACTGATTTATACTTTTGCCTGGTGAGCTGAAATAGTGGACTTTTTAATAGTTTTACCCATTCCAGTGTTTTGTTTTGTACTGGTATATTTCCATTTAGTAATTTGTAAGTGCCATAGCTAACTTACTTTTTGTTTTTTCAGGAGCACTGACTGCTGTTTATTCTGGGATTTATTTATTTTTGCAGCTTTCATTTGCAGTATTGTTTATTTAGCTATTTAATATTTATTTTTTTCATACTTGTTGTTCTGTCCTCTCTGTTTTTAGTGCTGTGGCGGGTGGCTGCCTCCGGCTCTAGGCTTTGTTGATATATTGGGAGCAGTTTGTTCACTAATGGAATACTCCAGGTATCTCAGCAGTGGTTGTTTTTATTTATTTTTTTTAACTACATATTTTAGCGAAATTCTTAATAGCCAGTTGGCAAATACAAATGAGCTGAATTATATTAACCCAGTTTTATGCCTTTACTTGTAAGCATAATCCCTCACAGCTCAGAGTTATGCAAAGTGCACACTAAATGGAGGAACAGTCTGATTTTACCAGAGTTCTTGATTTACAAACTGTTAAGATTTTAGAAACTTATGTCTTCAACTAAAGGCATCACTTCAGACTAAAGTTACTTTCTGTGTTTTAATTTCCTTTTTACCTCCAAGAGGAAGGAATTAAATTAAACTTGGCACACTTTGTGAAACCATAATGATTTTGTTGCAGCAGGGCTTCTAGGCAATAAATTTTATACTGTTGGTGTTATTTCCTATGAAATGGTGGCACATTTGCACATTACTGTGCCTAAAAACGTGCACAATCTCTCTTTATTCTGATACTGATTCATGTTCATCATTTATTGGACTGGATGCTTAAAGTCATCTTGGCAATTTAACAACTTATTGACTTAACGGGCCCTATGCATGTGGAGGAACCACCTCCTCATGATGGTTACCCACTGTGGGATGGCATCTCATCAACCAGAATAAGTTGCTTATATGTGAACTTGTGGACTCAACATTAGCTTTATTGTCCCTTTAACAAGGACAATGTTGAAAGTGGGTTGTGTTTTTTAACCTTCCAATCCCCCCAGAATTTTCAGACTTGATCGGTCCTCCAAATCCTTCTCCATACACATGAATGCACATTCACTTTTATCTTTACCTCTTGGCTCAACTGAAGGGGAAAAAAAAAACACAAACGGGGGGTCAATGCGAGCTGGTTGATTCAGGCAGATGCTGGCTGACACCTTCACTTATATGCAGCAGTGCCGGCTGCATTAATGTTGTCAACACATGTCATGTTTATTGATTAGCTGGACATTAATTACCTGTTTGCATGGATAATTATTTCCAACTTCAAAGACATTTAACCTCCAGACCCTGTGTACTGTTCAGCTGGGCAACAAAATATCTGCTTCTAATTGGAGGATAACGAGTCATCAGGAAAAACTCAATTATTAGGTTTTAAACATTCAGTTCAAAACTGAACCAGCAATGGTAATAAAACACAAACTGCAAGAATGGAGCAGAATGACTTTTTTAAATTTGTGTAATAATCTTTCAAAATAGTCACTTTTAGAAAATGCATACTCGGAGTGCAAATGAGTGCAATTGAATATCGAATGAAATTATATTTTCTCACTTAAATTAGTGCAGTAATTTGTGGAAATGTTTCTTTTTCTTTCATGTGACATGGATCCTTTTTTTTTTTTTTTTTTTTTTTTGCATGCACACTTTTGGAATGAACACACAATGTGGCTCACTTCCTTTGCATAGTCTTTTAAAGCACTTCGTAGCAGTTTATAATACAGCCTGTGACTTGGGCTGTAATTCCTCTAGAATTGGAATTTCAGTATATTTTAACTGAAAGTGTGACGTAATTGTACTTGCTTTTAAATACTTGTTCCCCTTTATTTTAAAGTACAATTCAACTTCTGGGTAATTTAGCAGAAAAGCAATATGTCTCTGTCTTAATGACACGTGTTATTTAGAGGCTTGACCATACTTTTATGTTTTTGGTGATTTATTTTTTTTTATTTTTTTTTTTTTTAAAAATGTGGTATATTGGTGTGCAGCATTGCTGTTCCGTTATTCAGTTGTCCCATTTTCATATTTAATATGAAAATGTGATAAGGAGTGCTCTTACCTAAGATTACCATGAACAAAGAGACCAATAGATTTTTTTTTTTATTTTTTAAATATGAAAATTCAAAATTGAACACTGGTGCTGGTGTTCAAATAACACTTAATACAGTCAGACTTCATATTGAAGGCTTGTGGAAAATGTAGTGGACCTGACATTTAAATCAAAAATCAAGATGGATGTAGAAGTTGCACATCGATCAACAGCAGAGTTAATTTCAGGCAGACTTTGGAAGCCCCAGATTGTCTCTTAAAGCACAACCTCTGTCCACATTATCATAAGACGCATGTGTCTTTATAAAGTAATGCAACTTTGTGATTTGTGTTGTCAAACAGTGTCATGGAGATGTAGTATATTCAATGAATAGATGTCTTATCCCTGTGCCCAAATGGTTACAATGCATTGAGTTCTGCATTTATTATTCTTGTTCATTTTAATAACTTTCTTAAAAGGTGCAACACCTCCATCTAATGGTGACTTGGTGATATACAGGTAACTTGCTAAATTTTTATACATTTACTCATGTCATCAAAAGCTCCAATTTTTATTTTCAATATTAAAACTAAACAGTATAACAAGTACTATAGAACCAGGATAACAGCCCTGATTTTCTTTTTTTGTAAAGTGTGAATGAAAAATGTGTAAAACAAAGGCAGAAGACATTCAGAGTGATTTAATAACATATTTTAATTTCAGTGTTTTAGTATAAAAATCCCACCAGCCTGCTGTCAGCTGGTTTCCGTTCCCTGTTAACTGTGGTTTTTCCCAGAGAATCAGCTAAAGTACCAAATCTATTTACACACAACATCCACATTCAGAAGGACCAAAGAAAACAGGAAGTCTACCCATTGCTACCCTGCCAAAATAAACGTCAAACACTGTCACCTCACCCCTCAGATTTAATGCTATCAATATGGAAAAATAACAAAAAAGACTGACACAGGAAAAAGAGAAGGGACTCCTATGTGTGACTCCTAGTGCACCTGTAGTATTTTCTTTCTCTATAAAGTAATGCATATACATTTTTCAATTTACAATAAATTAGTACAGGCACATTCTCTTCTCACCCTACAGCTGACTGTCCAGTCCAGGTTGAGAAGATGGTTCTATGACATTTTTTTACAGAAGACTTGAACTCATCACAGCACACAAACAGGCCAAAAACCTGGGAAAAAAAATCTAATAAAAACCCCCATAAAACACATTATTGGGGAACCTGTGGGCAGCTTTTTTTTTTGTTGTTTGTTTCTTTGTTTTGGTGTGAATGATGCACTTTGGGCATTTTAAACTTTGAGAGTTTTATAGATGTTATATAAATATGTACAAACAGTAAAAAAAAAAAGAAAAAAAGTAGTCCAGTAAAAACATTCAGAATAAAAAATTAAAAAAAGCACACAAACACATTAATGCCAAAGATGAGAACTTGAAGCATGAGAACTCAATAACTTACAAAAACCATACAAAAGAAGCTGAAATAAAAAGGTTCAATACAGTATGCATGTTTGATTTCTCTGTAGAGATAGCACCAGCAGAAATACCAACACTGTCAGTGCTGTTGACAGCGTGGATCACCTCACTGTATAAATATCAGAATGCTGTGTACCAAAACTGACTGAGGGAATGAATAAATTAGTGTCAGGCCTTGTACAGGATATTTACAGGAGCTGCTGCTGTCACACACAATGATGGACAATTTCATGGCAGTGAGATTGCAGCAGTCTTGCAGCACATTTAAGGAGGTCAGAGGCCAAACTCTGCCACATTCAACAGGTTCAGACCTGCTACTTTTCAGTTCTCGCAGCCAAGATTTGATTTTTTTTTTTTCTTTTTTTCCCTGTCAACTTTTTGAATCCACTAACAAAGACGTTTTTCATTGCATAGCTCTTGACAAATAAGAACAACTGTTTCAAGCTACAGTATTTCAGAGAGGTGGAACCTGTGTGTGAGGAAGGGTGGAAAGGATTTGGTTCCAGTTTGAAGGACATAGTAAACAAGACGCGTGTTTGTGTTGTGCGTATACAGCAGACACCGTGTTCTCTGCAGTGACAAAAACATGATTAAGAGATGGGTGATGGGAGGATTCTTGAGGTGGCGGGGCTTCAAATCGTGACACCGAGGCCAGTGTTCGGCTCCAGCTCTCTAATGCGGTCTAGATGTTTCATGGCTCGATCGAAGGCGAGTCGCACAGATTTTCGAACAGAGGACGACCGAGCCTCCATCAGCTTCATTCTGTCGAGCATCTTGTTGATGCCGAAGGGAGCCATTTTGGATCTAGGAAGCCATTGCCTGGTGAGAGAGGAGACCATTTTGGAAAATGTTTTCACATGCGACAAAGAGGAGTTCCTTTCAAGACCTTTTGTACAACACACAGAATGCAGTTCAGCATCTCTTTCATAGTCTGATCAGCCTAAAGTTGTTTTGTTTTTACATATTATAGTAATATAATTTGACATAGGACAAAAAAGGTCTGTATTAAGTGGCTAATGTGTTTTGTTTTTTGTCTCTGAAGTCATTCTTAAACAACATAACAAAAGTAAAAGTTTTGTTAAAGTGAATCTTTGAGGTTTCTCTGAAAAAACTGTTTGGGGACCACACCACAATCGTAAGCTCTCCTATTATGAACACATTTAAAAAGCTGTCATTAAGCAGACTACAGCGGCTCGCCACAGGTGTGACTGGTGGAGCTTGTCTCCAATTAGATGAGTGGATCAGATGTTGCTTTCCAGGTTAAAGAGGTTTCAAATGTACAATCTGTGTTGATCACCTTATGTTTTGTTTTAGTAAGATTAATTCAATCCCAGCTAACAGTCAAGGAAGTTGGCTCCTCACCAGCTGCGCCTGCTGTCGAAGAAGTGGACGAGGAAGAGTTTCTCTGCGGACCTGAACTGCATCCGCTCTCCGGCTCTGAGAACGTCCAACGGTGGCTGGGGAAGATCCACCCCGCTGTGTCGACACATTGTCTTCCGTGACCTGGGGTCCATGATCTGTGAAAAACCAAGAAAATGGAGCGGGCCACTGAGGGAGGCAGACTTCTCGTAGGAAAACGTGTGGCCAAAAACTGGCAACTGGAGTTTGGGCCTTTTGTTTGTTTTGGTTTTTGTTCTTTAATTTAGATGACTGGCTGAAAATGTTAAAAATGCTAATTTGTCTTGATAAGTACATCAGTTTTGGTTTATTTGAACAGCCCACTAACATCACCAAGTCATTGCCATTTCTATGAAGATGTTGAATATCTGCTTCTGCCATCAACTCGACATCTAAGCTGTAAGTTGTTAGGTCCTTGCTTGGGGGGGGAAATCTTTCTGTAAAAAGGTACTAATAACTGGGAAGTCCAAAAAAAACAATGAATTCCAAATGGCTCAATTCCTACTGAGCTGGATCAAATAATTCAAAATGCACAATTAGCTTAGTCTCCACTCGGAAGTGAAGGAAATAGAGAAGATCTAAACAAATCCATAATTACTCCATTCTTATTTCATCCCTACCTATATGGAAAAGAAATAGTAAAAACTTAAAGACTTGCATAAGATGTGGCCTACTTCGTATAGTGAATCATATAAGGCTTATATGATTTACTCATGAAAGTGGCCACTTTCTCATTACTTTCATATGTTGTTTTACTAAGTATCCAAAACATACAAGTTTCATTTATATAATTTTTCAAGGGATCTTATATCTGTTTTCACTCTTGTATGCTTTTCATACAAGTTTCACACAAGACAGATACAAACTTTGTAAGATTTATATATATCTTTTCCATATGGGTACAGTTGATGTGATGTTTTAATGAAAAATATTTTTTTGGTCTGGTCATATTTGAAAGCCTTTTCTGCATTAGAAAAATCTGACCCTGAGCTTTTTTTTCCCCCTAATTGAAATGATTCTCATGTCACTTGTTTCCATTCTAGCTGATCGAGTAAAGCCAAACACATTATTATTAGTAGCCCTGCTACAAGTTGAATACTTAACTTACATTTTACGTCTAAGTGCAGTGACTAAAAACACCCCAGTTTGTTCTAACTTAGACATTCAGACTAAGGAGTTGGTAAATATTATACCAATTAAATACAGAGTACTGTCTTTATTTTTAGACAGTACTGTGTGAGCAGTCTAAGTCTTACATGACACTGACATTGTGCCACCCAAGTTATTTAGCTGAGGCTTTTGACAGTGTAAGAAATAAATGTAATGCCTAACTGTAAGTGAACTTAATGTTAAAGCATTAGTCTAATTCAAATGTTGATTTTCATGTTGCTAATTTTAAAGTTTGTAACTATAACTGAAGGATGCTGTATACAAACTAACAGTTCCTGTAAAGTAACACGAAAGAGATCTTTGTTTCTGACTCGCAAACTGTATTTTAAAATCATATTAAACTAAAGACCTTTAAAGAGACTATTCTTCCCAGATTTGCAAAGAGCAAATTGTTGATATACATGATCATGTAATTATTTGCATTAGACTGCCTCTGCTCTTAAACTCTTCAACACAGGCTCTTTCCACCCTGCGGTTGATAACTAGGGATGGATTTTAGAATGCATTTTTTCTTTCCATATGTGAAAGTTGAGAAGTAGTCGTTGACGAGAAAAGTACTGCATTTTATTTATTAAGTCCACCAAAAAGGGGGATTGGTTCAGTGTTTCTATTTGTTAGCAGATTTACTCAAAATGTTATGGATGGGGTTAGCATGACATTTTTAGCAGAGGTGGGTTTTTGGCCCAACTTACGTGATTAACTGGTTCGATCGGGAGAAAGATCCAGACTTTTTGGAACAATTCTTTACCATTGTGACATTGGCCCTTTTTCCTGGTTCTCAATGCATGTTATGGAGGGAAATTTCATCCTTTGCCCAAAGGGGCCAACTTTCAGGGCCTCTCTTTAACTATAGGTCAATTTCACATTGCTCTGCGGCTCCCAGACTGACTGGTCCTGAAATTCATTATGCTAATACTAAATTTAGGGAGCTGGCTTTTATTAGGGAGCTGCTGCTGCACACAAGTGAAACAATCTGCAGAAGGCCCCCCCAACCCCCGACAGTTGTGTGAATGCGTGAGATTTCTTTCAACTTAAATTATTGCCCTGTTTGTTTACATATTTAGTCACTTCCGTGTGCTTTGTGTTTTCTGTATTCAAAGCACTTGATTTCCATTATTTACAAAAAAAAAAAAAAAAAGCTGAAGAAGTGTATAACCTGGTGAAAGAAGGCAGCATTCAGAGAGACAAGCATGCAAGGCCAAGTCAAGCCCAATACACCCAGAGCGAAGCGACCCACACTACACACGACGACAACAACAACCATTCCACTATCAGCCAGCTGGAAGCTCCTGCGTGGCCATGAGCACAAATTACGAGCTACAGGATGGACAATGGCAGAGGGGCAGATGGGTAATGAGATACAGAGGGGACTAACACTCACTCACCAGGGCAGGGAAGGAGGGATATCCACTACATTTAGCCCAAACTAGTTTAAGAGGCTCCAGAACAAATGGAGAAGCAGCAGTGGGTTTCCACACCTCTACAGGAACAATAACAAGCAAGTTATGAAGGATACACTGCAACAGAGAGCACAACCAATCTCAACGCACACACACCGCCAATAATACTTTCTATAAAGTAGACCATGTAAACCATTTTAGGGTGTATATTGAATTGTAAGTATGTGTGTGTATAAAATGACATTCTTATGAAGGCATGTGTAGGTATGGTACTGGCTCTTTTTTTTTTTTTTTTTTTATATATATATGTCAGTGTTAATTTATATAAGTTGATATTTATCATGAATGCCATAGGGAATAACTTTCTTTAGATTTGCTTTTACCATTGCAAACACTCAAAAACAAACTGCACACACACACACACACACACACACACACACACACTTCAACTTCCTAACTTTAAGACTGTCATAATGCAATGCTCATTAATGTCGGCAGTAATGATGAACAATGCAGTTTTAGAAGTTGCACCACATCAGCTGTAGTACAATGTAGCTGACAGGCACGAGTGTATAATTCGCTCTGAATCCACAAAGAAAATACCAGTCTTTAGTTCACTTCCACCTCGTCCATCCGCGGTTTCCCATTTCTGTTGTTCTCCTGCGTTTACAACTTCCTTTGTAGCTTGAACTCACAGTGTGAGTGCAGAATATGCCGACTTAAATCCAGTACCTGATGAACCACTTAACCTCAGTTTCAGAACCAGTGTGGAAGACTCCATTGATGAATCGGTGATTTCATGGTTCTGTAGTAACCCCCTTTGAAAGATTTCTATTTAAAGGATTTTTGCATCAAAACCTACGACACTCAACATGACTCATTCAACTTCAATTGCTCTGTATAACACAGGTGTAACAGTAGAAAAGTGAGGATGTAACATGAAAGCAAGAAATTAATTTAATAAAATGCTGCATGCTTGGACATAAGAAGTATTAGTATCCCAATAGAGAGCCACTTTTTAATTAGTTTAGTAAATGCCTTTAGAAGACAGAAGTAAGAAATGACAAATCAAAGCTTGCCAAGCTGTTTCATGCACACTCATTAGGTCACAATCGACAGCTGATCAGCTCACCTGAAGAGATCTTCGCAGCTTTGATGAACTCGCCATTTTCAATGCAGGTCATTAGAGTGCTTTTGTCATCCACGGTGCTACGTCGAGCGGTGGCTGGTCGCCCTTTACCACTTTTAGACAGGATAACGGTCCTGAAAGACACAGGAGCAAAGGTCAATGAGGAAAATGTTGTGGGGTTTTTTGGTCTTTTTTTTTTTTTTTTTTTTTTTTTTTAAACCCTCATGTACCAGCTGCCGGAATGATCGACTTAAAATTATTAATTTTCTCTTCACCAATTCATTTTCAAACAACTTCAAATCTAGATAAGCAAGTAAACCCAAAAGCAATCTACTTCATATTATTAAAAAGACATCTTTTTGTTGTGATGACAGTTTATTCCAAATTATTACATATCAAATTTTATGCTTCAAAAGAACTTTTAGTTTTACAAAATACAAGCTAATAGATAATACATCAAACTAGGGGTGCGTGATATATCGAATATACTTGATGTATCGCGGGTTTTCCACATACGATGGTTAAAACAATTATAAATTGCCATGGCAATATTAAGCTGTCTGCATGGGATTCACTAGGAGGGGTTTTTTTTCTCCCACATATCCAATGCATCATAATCCCACGGGAAGGATGCCATAAAACTATTGCCGCTAAAGGTAGCAGCACCACTAATTTATTCCACCAGCTAAAAAGTCATCCACTGCAAGTGAAGCCTGTTTTAAACTCCACATGTCAGCGTCTCCCCACACACCAAAGAAAACGTTAAATAAACCAGCTGTGACTGTTCTTGGTTAGTCGTTTTTATAGACACTCAAGACTTTTGTTTCTGTAATTTGAAGTCATCACATTTTTTTATTCTACTATTTCTATATGTTATAACCACAAACAAGCACCTTTTTAACTCCAGTAGTTTCATTTTGTCTCGCGAATTTTTTTTTGTTGCTATGATCTTTTGTTTGTTAACGGTCTGGTGTTGACCACAGAAGCAGACTTACTGTGACAGTATTGTCCTTTGTGGAAAACCTCTGTGCGCAACTGATGGTTAACTTATTTGGTTTGAAAACACAAAGGATCTCGGCAGCTTTCGCCCTGGAGGCGCATATATTAATTGTTCTGATTACACTATAAACTTGGTCACCACAATGTTAACACAGGCAGAAGTGAAGGACAAAGTAAAGAAAAAAAGCATAGACACTCAGGTTTCTGTTGTTTCTTTTCTCACTCACCTTGTGTCACAAAGGATACTTCCACTTGAAGAAATGCTCGACTCGGACGCACAGCGTCGGCGTGGCTCTAGCAAACGGGGAGATTGTGAGACCACACCCTCCTCTTCCACCACAAAACCGTTTGCCATTCCTGAGGGGGATAAAAATACAAGAATTATTTTAAACTCACTGAATGTTTTTGTCACCAGCGAGACATTGTTTCCAATTGAAACAAAATAATTTATATCTGACTGGCACCTGTACCAAGGCGTTTGATCGGCGACTCCTCGTCGTCCTCACCATCAGCACTGCTGCTGCGTTTTCTTTTCTTCGGCAGAAGGAGCGTCTCCAATCGAGGTATCACTACTGACAGGAAGGTTTTGGCGCCCAGGGGTGGGGGGGACCCAGAGGAGACCTCTTGGGTCCGGGGTGGTTTCTGTGGGCTGGCACTTTTTGACTTCCGAAAGAGTACATTGGTCCTCCGGTTATAGCGTTCCACGTAGAGGTCACTTTTGGGGAGCAACGACTCTGGGATGTGCCCATTTGGGGTGTCCGATGGCACTGAGGTAGATGTGTTGGTGACATCCTCAAGCTCTGCGGGTGTCTGGTCCAAGGGCTTTGTGAGCTTCACGGGGGTTGGGTCCAAGTCCATAGGCAAAATTTGGGATGGTAAGGTTAATGTCTCTAATGGTGGTGGAGGTAATGACTTGTCTTCCTGTGTCATACTTGGATCTGCCAGCAGTTCTCGTAGTGGTTGGTCTTCAGATTCAGCAGGAGATGGGCTGGGATCTGGAGTAGAGGGTTGTGGTGGCAGGGAATTCTTCAAGCTTATCTCACTGCGGACCTCCGTGATGGTTTTCTTGAGTAGCTTTAGCCTCTTGCTGCGGGACGGGCTGTGCTTCATAGCTATGCTCAGGTCCAGTTTCTCCAGGAGCTCCTTCAGCTGATCCTCCAGAGGAGTCTTCTGGCGGTAGGTGGGAGTCAGCAAGCGGTCCACTACGGAAGACAGTCACATGATATAACCACATCATTATCCTGATTACATGACTATTTTACTACTAAACTCATACTTCCACTGTTTAAATATCTACTACTTTAACTTTGTAATGCTTGAAATGACACGTTAAAGCAATACAAATGCACCATCATAATTAGCAAGTCAAATAACACCATCTGCAAACATGAAAGTGCAGTTTTGAATGATTATACATATTACAGTTCAACTTTTATCAGCTTTAACACTTCAACTGAGTTTATTTTGACTGCCCACACTACGACTTCTTTGGTCCAGCAACTTGTCAGTGTGCAGAAACATTAACATGCCCACAGCGCAAAAAAATTCAGCTGCTGACAAACCTTGCTGCCAGAAATGCCAACCACGCAGAGGTGAAAAAAGAACAAAGATGGTGGAAAAACAGGCCTCAGGTTTAAATGACTTTTCTAATGCAGTACGGAATTTACACTACATTAAACATTAACCAATAAACTGTATTTTGAGAGGCTAAAGTTATTATTCAATATACTTAAGAGATAATGATGGAAGATAAATTACTTATCACTTTCAGAGATTTATTACTTCATAAAGCACTATAAGCCTACCATCTTCCCAGGTGAATGGTGGTGTTGGCTCCAGTTTCGGAACTTCAGGAAGATGCAACCCACTGGGGAAGTCAAAGCCAATCCTCTCTGCTTCTCTACGGGCCCTGCGAAGGATGGCTCCGCCATGGTCTTGCATCCGCTGAGCCGCCTTGTAAAAGAACGTGTCCTTGGCATTGTATGTCATGCAGTTGGATATTATGAGGTCAAAGTCGGCTTCAAACCCCTCCAGGCTCCTGTAGAAGTGAGCATCGATTCTTTTTCTCATGGTGGAGAAGTCCATGGGGTTCTTGATGATATCCAGGTAGTCAGGTACCTGCATAGAACAGAGAACAGACATCAGAGGCTGCAGTTTAAGAGGAGGAAGAAATTCTGGTTCATGATATCCCTTTTTCGAAAGGCACGCTGGAAGGTACTGAGCCTTGACACTCTAAAGCTTGATTTTGATGGGTGATCGGTTTGGGCACTAGTTTCAGAACTTGGATGTCAATTTTTAAAGCTCAAAATGGTCAAGCTTTGCAACACAGGTTGTCCAAATTTAGAAAACAATGCATGCTTTCATTTATATCAAGATGCTTTGCACTCACATAAACAAATTGCATTTCTTCGATCATCTGCACAAAAGGTGCCATTAGTTTCACTGTTTAGTTGTTCATACAACCCAATAGATACTGAAGTACGGAACATGTGCTACATGTTTCACTGTCAGGGCAGCACGGTGGTGTGTGGTTAACACTGTTGCCTCACAACAAGAAGGTCCTGAGTTTGACTTCACCACCTGGCTGGGACCTTTCTGTGTGGCATCTGCATGGGTTCTGTCTTCCTCCCACACTCCAAAGACATGGAATGAGTGGGGTTAGGTTAACTGGTGATTAAAGTGTGAATGGCTGTGAGGGGTGACCTGTCCAGGGTGTACCCTGCCTCTTGCTCTATGGTATCTGGGATATGACCCTGATAAGGATAAGTGGAAGAGGATGGATGGATGTTTCGTCGTGGTGAATATCACTGTAAAAAAAGAAGAAACAGTAGAGAGAATGCCACAGATGTACAGGAATCGCTGATTTGAATTGCAGGCCCCTATCATACACTTTCTATTTGCATGTGGACAAATATTCTTCAATTACGTTGAAGAGAGTATGGAGCCAAATACACAGTGTGGAAGTACATGGGCCTGAAACCCTGTCTGTACCAATTGAGCACAGTGGAACCCGACTTGTCCCACATAATAACACAAGGAGCTCTGCTTTCTACCACACAATCTACTGCTATATTTGCAAATATGGTGATATGGTGGTGATCCCTGATATCCCTGGTAGTATGTTATTTACATTTTTACCATTAGTCGAAACCAATACTCATTAACAAATTGGTGTCAGCTCATCTCATTATCCTGAAATTTTCATCACGTGAACATGGGACATCATTCCTGAGTTTCAATGAAAAGTATGCTTTAAAGGAATGCAACTGTTGCTTAGAGCAATTGATAGAGCACTACAATGTAATGAAAAGTCAGTCATCTCAAATCCAATGTGTGAAACGTTTTCTGAAACCAGAATACTTTCACATTAAGTTGGGTCTTCTTCAAATGGTGATTTTGGTTCAGTGAACTGCTTTTCAGTATAATGACAGAGATACACTTGATTTTTATAACACAGTTACGCAGATGTTAAACAGACTTTATAAATAAACATCTTTGATCAAGAAAAGGCAGGAAAAAGAGGCGTTCCTAAGTGTTGTTATATATTAGCCATTTCATTTGAACTGGGGAAAAAGACTTCTACTTTGTTTTTGATTGCTTTAAACTGTTTTAAAGTGAATAATGAACAACTGCTGACCTCTTTAACGCTGACAGGCTGAGCGAAGATGCTGTACTGGTCCTTCTCCTGCAGCTGACTGAGCACGGCTCTCAGCAGGATGTTGAAGGGAGTCAGCTGGACCTCCAGCACTGACTGCTGAAGCTTCATCTGTTGAGAGAAGGTAGCCAAACACGAATGCCATGAGGTGTTATCGAGAGTCCAAGGTCAATGTTTATTAAAACTGAATGTGTGTATACAGTAAATCCCATTTTTGGGTCGATGTTTATGTTTTAGTGCATTGGGTGTTTGAGGCACATAAAAGGTTTTAGACTAACAGTCAAGTAGTCAAATTTGTGAGGAGCTGTCCAACTAATCAATGGCATTTGGGATGTTGTGGGTAGTAATGAGTTAACTAAATAAGTGCCAGCATCTAACTATAACAATTACAATAACAAATATAATTAAAGTAGTGAGTAGTAAATGAAAAGTAAAATATTTAGCTTTAACTTGACAATAAACAATGTGTCCTGAAAAGAAATGATGAAAGGAATAAAGCTCTTAACTAGACAACCGTGAAGTAGTAAATGCTGAAAGGATTTTACCTCCTCCCTCTTCAGTTTTTCTCTCTTCCTGATAAGCTCCAGCAACAGGCGGGCTCGCTCCAGGTCGTGACGGAGGCGGTGCCACTCTTTCAACTGCTCCTTCAGTGCCTGGTTAGACTCCATATGGTCCTGCAGGAAACACAAGCCTCAGCTCAATAACGAGAACTACATTAAAAAGGACAATACTTCATTGTGTGAGGTTGCTAGGTGTTAACAGAACTGACCGTCTGCTTGGCTTTGGGCGGCTGTGGGTTGGCCTGTAACCGGCGGATTAGGGGCACATTGTTCCTTGACTGCCTCTTCAGCACCCAGTAGCTCAGCACCCCCTCAACAAATGAACGCTTCCTCTGAACTGATACCTGGTTGAGGATGGTATCAAAACTAACCCAACATATAAGAAAAGGGGAATATTAATCAGTGAATAATAATAATAATAATAATAATAATAATAATGATAATGATAATAATAATATTTTTGGTCATGTTTTCTCCGTAGCTCGAAAATGCTTTCAGATCTCTGGCTTGTCATTTTTGACCAATCAGATATCTTCGTATTTGTATTTCTATTCGTCTCTAATAAACATTACTGCTGACACACGTATGGAAAAAACTCCACAATATTGGAATAATGCTGGCAGAGTTCTCTTAAAGTACTACTGATAAATATCACTTATCCCAAGTTAAACTTTCAATATTTACTTTTTCCAGATTCATAGTTTGTCTTGTTTTCTGTATATAGTAAAAATCATTACCTTAGATAGCATTTGTCTAAAATTAGAAGCAGAAAAAAATTATAATTTCAAATTCATTGAAATAAGAAGGACAAAAGACCAGGGAAAGAGAGTGCTGATTTGGTGGGTTAAGGCTGACTGTTACCTCGAAGCAGTGATGCTAGGTCCAGAGCTGGTCGGAGTTTCAGGTTCTGTTTCTGGTTCAGGGTCTGCTCGTTTATTCTTTTTCTTCTGCCAGCCCTTGGCCTTCCCTTTCTTTTCAGCTCGCTTGTGAAAGGCTCCATTTTTAGGGTGGGGCTCCTCATAGATGTTGAGTGGCCGGCGGTCACAGCCTTCAGGCGTGTGGCTGCAACAATAAGCAGTCTTTTTAACAGAGAAAGTGGTGGCACCAGATGCAGTCACCTCTTTGACAGGCTCCATCTTCATGCAGAGACCAGCTTTCTGGGCGCAGCTAACGTGGAAGGCGGTGTAACAGTTGATCTTGTCACATTGGATGCATGCACCGACACCTTTCTCCTTACACAGATAGCAGGTAAGCTTCCAGCGAGCAGGTGGGATGTTGCGGACGCCATCAATGGGCTCAATGAAAACTGTGTCTGAGAAGCCAACTTCAGGCACCCACAGGGCACATGCTACATGGCCCCAGCGGTCATCATCTGTCTTCTTCAGAGCTCCTCCTCGATTCGGGCAGAAAACACACTCAGCCGGTCGTGTCGGACACTGGAGGCAGTGGCGACAAAGCCACTGGCCTTCGGGGATGTATGGCACACCGTAGCACTCCTGGTGCACGGCAATGTTGCAGGAGTCGCAGAAGAGGATGACATTACTGTCGGCTCCATCTCCATCCATGCATATACAGCACACAGCATCTTCATCCACAAGTGACTGCAGGTCACTCTGACCCTGCGTGGCTAAGAATGACTCTTTCTCAAAGCGATCCATGAGAAACTCAAACAGGTTGTGCGACACTTGACTTATGCCCTCACTTTTTCTTTTCTCATTGATGATCTCCATCCAGGCATAGTCTTCCTCATCCATGTCATATTCCACCTCCTCATCCAGCTCTTCAGGTGTCCTCTCGGTGTATTTGTAGTAGGTTGCTGGCCTTTTCGGCACCACTGGCAGATTGTATTCAACTGTTCTAACCTTCGGCTCCAACAGACCACTGGTACTGCTGTGGGTGGCACTACCACCATGTGAGGTGGTGAGAGCTGCATTCTTCTTCTGCTGGTTATTTTTGAGGCGGACAGAGCGCACCAGAACCTGCTGGGGCTTCTCATTGTTCTCCTTGTTGCTGTTACACTCCATGATCTCTTGAGCTGTGGGGTCATCGTCTGTGATGACGTCCAGCTTGTCGTAGATGCTGAGCCGGTGTACACGGCCATCCACCTCCAACTCCACCATTCGCTGAGCTTGTGCATATGTCAGTGTCTCCCGGTTGGGTGATGGCTTGATGGGAGAAGTCTCTCTCTTAATCACTGCTGGGCGTTGGTTTCGACTTTTCTTCTTCATGTTTGAGCTATGAGGACCCTGAAAAAATCCAAGCAATGAAACAAATATGTAAATATGTAAAATATGTGTTTTAAAATGTATACTATTTTGTAAATCATCGTTGGGTTTCTTGAAAGGCGCTATACAAATCTAAGTTATTATTATCATCATCATCATCATCATAACTCGCTGATCAGCAGCTGCTGACAAAGCTGTCATGTCATGGATTTCACTGTACATGTCTGCATGTATACAAGTGACCGCTGTCACATCTTCCAACCCTTGTTTACAGATAAGGGAAAAATGTCCCAAAACAAAGTTTTCATCTCTGTATTTTATGTCTTGTTCTTCAAGCCTAATATGAAGTAGTAGTAAGCCTTCTACATTTAAATGACCGATTGCTCTCTTTTGATCCTTATGGTACATTTTTTCTTGACTACATTAAAGGTATGCTATGTTAAAGTTGCTAAATAAAACTCTGTTCATTACATTAGTTTGGAGTATTTTGATATGATTCCCTAACTGCTAATTATGTAAATATTAAATAAAAACCTTAACGTGAGATCCAGAATAAAGTTGTGATGTAAATTTCAATCCTACAGTAAATCTGATCCATTTACAGCTACGGAAAAACAGACAGATCAGGACTGGGGCTACTTGGATTTTAATTTCTTGTGCTCTTTATTAATTCTCAGCAAATGTAAAGTTTACACACCAATAAAAAGATCTATCCTTCTGTAACCAAAACATTTAAAAAGGATATTAGTTAAATCTCATAGACAAAGAAAACCAGCAAAACCTACTTTCCAAGCGTATCTATTATTGGCCAAGTAAACCACTATCAATTATGAATTATTCCAGCCGTGTTTGCATAGTATATCGATCTTCCTGAGATCCCCCCCCCCAAAAAAAAACCCAAAACGCAATTACCTAGATTTGTACCTTCGCGACACACACACTTCATTTTATTTTTTTAAACCAGGGCAAGTGAAGTTAAGCTAGCAGCTTTGAACATACTGCTCCAACGTGGGCTGGTGCACCTTTAACTCGTAAGATCAACACGCTTTCAGCCGGCTGCGCCAACAGTACCTTCAGCCTTCACTGGACAAATGAAAGAAATGCATCGAGAACAGGAAGCAGCAATGTCGAAGACAAGGAGCCTCCGATCTGCACAACCTGAAAGCGGTTTGTTTCCTGAATAACAGCGGCTCCATGTAGCTGCAGCTTGTTACTAGATCCATGTCCGGTACGGGTAACATTAAGTCCGACTACACAGTGATCTGTGCTATGTTTCGAACCTGCTTTAGATCGACCAATCAAACACAGGCGGGTTACAAGAAAAGACAACCATGTTGTTCCCCTTATTAAACAGGCGGTGGCCTCTCTAGTAGCTCGTCCGTCCAGAAACCGGGCTAACATTAGCCTGCTACTACAGGGACCTAGGAAATATGGCGACTAACACAAACAAGAAACTACCTCAATTAAAAAAGTTGTCTTTTTCTATGAGTAGCACGGGTTGGTTTTTAGCTTATAGGTATCCAGAGTATAGGGAAAAACATTAAACGGGTAAAACGAGAGTGAGGTAAAACTTACCTCGCTATTTTCAAGAATTAAGCTTATAAAAACAGCAGCAATGGCGGTGCGGCCTGCGGAGCGAAGCGGCAGTTAAATCCACATTCAGTCTGGTCATCCAAAGGCGGCCGCGGCTCGCGCTGAACCGAGTGAACCTTAGAAGTGACCGACAGGTATCCAGGGCGACGGGGACGGTTTCAAGTGATATACTAGGATATGAGGGTTAAAATCGATCGCTAGGACTGTGGAAAAGCAGTAAGAAGTGGCAGGGCTCAGCGGCTGCCCGAGCTTCTCTTCCCCCACAACAATGCGGTTGTGTGAGTCGCTATGCCGCGACGTCACCACGCAAACCAGGAAGTGTATATATATATATATTTTTTTTTAAATTATTATTATTATTCATATTTAAATACAAGCATATAGTCTTTAAATACGATACGTAAAGATTATTAAAAACATTAAAGTCGTTCCGGCATCCAACACCTGAGCGATCGACAGGGTATCGAATCGACGACCGCATCGCTTCCATATGGTACACGCGCTAACCGCTGGTGGGGTCGTCTGAAAGACGTTTTGAACGTACCCACTGCACTTTAGTAAAAGGTAAATGACAATCAAGAAATATAAAACTATATGTGTTTGTATTTTCTCTAATCCAAGTGGATTCACAAGTATACATACTGGCTCAAATACATATTCACGTACTAATGTTCCACAATAACTTAACCTGAGAAGGCAAAGGCCAATTAACTTCTCATTAGTGATGATAGTGACTGACTACAACTGGTAGGTTCTCTTTACATAAAATGACTTCTGACAGTGCCAATAATATCAGTCAACCAATTATTGATCTATTTTTATGATCCTGAAAAATGTCTCATTTTCTTTTTAAATCTAATAAATTGTTCTTTGAAACTGCACCAGTATAAATGCAGAGCAGTGAGTTAAAATACCATATCTTATAAGATTTATGGATTAGTGGCAAGAGTGGCATTATTAAATACTAAACATCACCATAGTGAGTGCTTTTATTTCACTTTTTTATACAATTTCATTATAGTGTGATAACTGAACAATTATTAGTCATGGAAAAAAACAATATAACATTGACTGTGCCTGGTTTGGCTTAAAATAAAAATTTTCTCAATTTAAAAGTAATGGATAAAAACATTTGTTTCAAAGAATTTTGCATAAAAATACAAATCAATAAAAACATACTCCTCTGCTTAGAAAAAACATTCAAAACAACCTCCAGTGTCTTTGTTGATGGACATACCACTGCCGGCCTTATAGAAATTAAACTGTTAGCCATCTTCTCATCTGTCAGGAAAGATTTCTTTTAATAGTAACTATCCACTGTATCCGGGTGTTGGCCGCTTTTGTTTTTTGTTTGTTTTTTTCTTTAAACCACGAAGAGCGTAAGTCATGTGGATCAGGTTGATTCAGCATTTGGCTCTGACTCATCTTGGCTCTGGGTGGGACAGACTGATGGAGCATCCTCTCTGGACAGCAGGTTCTTTTTGCGGAGATGGCAGGCCTGCTGGTACGGGGGACGTATGGGTGGCTGAGTAGGGGGGGTATACTGGTACTCTTTATCAGCATCAAGCTGAGGAAAGGCCAGGAACAGCCAGGACACAATGACAGCAAGTAGAAAAGTAAATTAATTTCTTTGGACAATTTGTACAACAGTATTTATGTATGTAGTGAGTCAACAGTGAGTCAAGCAAAACTGCACCCCCCATTCTATTTCACTCATTTATTACTAAACCATTAAAAGTCAGTATTATGACACTGAATGCATTCCATTTTAGAGTGAAAAAATATAAAGAAAGGGATAACCGAGACATCACAGGAAAAACAAAAGTTAAATTAAAAAGTAGACTCAAACAGACATTTTTTTTGAAATATATTGTAAAATACATACAATTAAAGTGGACATGAAACGCTACACACATAAAAACTAATTTACACCATAGAGCTCTGCTCCAAAAAAGTTTTTAAAAACATGTTTAGCATCATCTTCTGTCAGTATACACATTGACCTACTTTCCCTGTAGACGTGTTGATGGGATTCCCTATCGTGCTTCGGTAAGAAACCTAGTTACATTTGTGGTGTGATGTGCATGTAGTATGCTGCTATGTTGTAAACTGTCTGGATGTGCTTGGGAAAAGAAAGACTATTTTGCATAAAATAGTGCTTATTGCATCCGCTGATTTCCCCACTCGGTACACTCGGCCAGAGGAGGAAATATCAGCTTCTGACTCCAGCTTGTTGAGCCAGTGAACCACCTGTCATGTGGCTCAAGCACACTCTCTTCCACACAGTTCTCATTTATAAAGTGCTTTACAAACCTGAACATTACAGCTAACAGCTGGATTTTCTTGTTTCACAATTAGCTAGCAAAAAACAACAACAACAACAACAACAAACCACTGATTGCTTAAGAAACAGAGTGAAAGTGGACAGTATATCCTCAGTTTTAACATAAAACTCATTGTTGCAGCCAGAGACAGCACAAAAGTGACCCCCTCCCCTTTTAGACTGATTTTTAGTTGTAGTTAGTGTAGTTTAGTGCTTTCCATGGATTTATCAGTTCGGTCACTAGTTAGCTAACACAAACTAATGTGTATATTAGCCCCAACCAACCAACCAGTGATGACACGTTCTGTACTGGCACAAGATGGCGCTAAACATGTTCTAAAATCTTAAAGCACTTCTTTCTTAAATACAGCTTCACAAAGTTACATCGGTCAGTTTTTGAGAGCAGGGCTGCATGGCGTAAATTAACCTTTATACATGTAGGGTTTCGTGTCCACTTTAAATTTGGTTGGCGAGTTTGACTCAGTATCAGGATCAAGAGGATAAAGCAGCTCACCTGCAAAGGGTAGGTTCTGTCAGAGTCATAGGCGCTGAGGTCACCACACGCCAGGAACGGGACAATGACACGGTTCGGACCTTCTAACTGGTTAAAATCCACATCTTAAGCACAGAGACCAGAAGAGAAACTTATAGGTGTGAATTTATGCTGTGGAAAGAGACTATGCAAACGTTAATTTAACATTCAAAGGCACAAGCAAAAAATGTGTAATGCAGTGCTGCACAGTCTGAGGTTCTGTTTATGTAATACCATTGGTCTGGTATCTAGCTTGTGTTGGCTTAATGTTTCAAGAAATAGATCAGTGTGCCAAGAAAAACAAGGAAAAACAGACATGTGCCAGGACCTACAGATGCAAACAATCCAGGATTTAAACTTTGGTTTTGAATAAAACACAGGCTGTTTTTTTGTTTTTTTTTAAATTACCAAATGTGGCCACAAAATTATTGTTACCATACACTATTTTGCCAAAAGTATTCACCCACTCATCCAAATAATTTAAATCAAGTGTTCCAAACACCTTCATGGCCACAAGTGTATAAAATCAAGCTCCTAGACATGCAAACTGCTTCTACAAATAATTTTGAAAGAACAACTCGCTCTCAGGAGCTAGCTCCGTGAATTCCAGCGTGTTACCATGAAGGATGGAAGTCCAGTGGCGAAACAGCCTCACTATTAAATATTCCACAGTCAACTGTTAGTGGTGTTATAACAACTAGTGGAAACAATTGGGAACGACAGCATCTAAGCCACGAAATGACAGAGCAGGGTCAGCTGATGCTGAGGTGCATAGTATGCAGAGGTTGCCAACTTTCGCTATGGATCTCTAAACATCATGTAGCCTTCAGATTAGTTCATAAACAGTGAATAGTATTTCAAGGAATGGTTTTGCATGTCTGAGCAGCTGCACCCAAGCTTTACATCACCAAGCACAATGCATGTCATCACTGGACTCACTGGATCAGTGCAGAGGTGTCTCTGAAGTGACAAATCACACTTCTCCATCTGATGGAGGAGTCTGGGTTTGGCGGTTGCCATGAGAACGGTACTTGTCTTACTGCATTGTGCCAAGTCTAAAGTAGAGGGGGGATTATGGTGTGGGGTTGTTTTTCAAGACTTGGGCTCAGCCCCTTTGTTCCAATGAGATAAACTCTTAATGCTTCAGCATACCAAGACATTTTGGACAATTTCATACTCCCAACTTTGTGGGAACAGTTTGGGAATGGTATCTTCCTGTTCCACTGTGACTGCACACCAGTGCACAAAACAAGGTCCATAAAGGGATGGATGAGACAGTTTGGTGTAGAACAATTTGACTGGCATGCACAGAGTTCTGACCTCAACCTAACAGAACATCTTTGGGATGATTTAGAGTGGAGACTGAGCCAGGCCTTTTTCATCCAACATCAGTGTCTGACCTCACAAATGTGCTTCTACAAATATTCCCATAAATACACTCCTAAACATTCTAGAAAACTTTTCCAAGAAGAGTCAAAAGCTTTGATAGCTGCAAAGGGTTGTCCAACAATATATTAAACACCATGGATTAAGAATAGGATGTCAGTCTAGTTCACATGTGTGTAAAGGCAAACGAACTAATACTTTTGGCAATACAATGCATGTTACACACTTCGTAATTTACGTCTGTAAATTTTTAAGACAACTTAATGTCTTGCAACTAAAACTACATGGTTGAAAACATGAGAAAACTATTATTTAGACTTATGTGGTTAAATGGTTGATAATTACCATAGGAGTGATCCAGCAGAGGATTAGACATGTTGGGGATGTAGCCTTTGGGAGGAGAGTAATTCTGACAGACCACAAAGGCCTCTGTACACAGAAAGACAGATCATTCACGTGGTATGTCAACAGAGATTCAAATGTTTGAGATGGGAATGAGTGTGTAAAATCAAACAATGGATACTGGATTAGAAAGTTTCCCAGAGAGAATCTACAAACAATTTTATAAGACCAGGCTGCCATTCATTATTAGTATAAGATTTTGTGTAGCCCACTGCCTGTGTGTGAGTGTTGCTGAAACATGTAATAAAACCCCCAGCAAACATACATTTTTTTGCTTTGGATTTTATAATAAAATAAATAAATGAAATGGAGATGAGATTTTCCTTCTATTAGATCCATGTGAGTGGGATGTGACTGTGGTGGCTCACCGATGCTGGAGTTCCTGCTGCTGCGAGGCTTGGTGCAGGTCACACCATTGAAGAAGAGCTTCAGCTGAGAGTACAGCAGTGTCACATCTTTACCTCTGAAAATCTGTCAGTGACAGTAAAAGCCCGGCTGTCAGTACAGGCCAATCCGACAAGAGACGTGAAACCCAGGGCCCACAATGCACCACTGCATTAATTATTATTTGCACTGTGGTAATTGTTAAGCCCCTTAACAACAGTGTTGAAAGACTTCAGTATTTGTGCAGATTAAAGTCAATTAACAGGACTCTCACACTCACACACACTACATATCTACAAATAATAAATCATGTTCCCCTGTTTTTGTTAGCAGGTGTCACAGAGTAACTAAGCATGGAGAAGCAGAGTTGTGCTTTAAGTTTACAAGCCACCTGTTTGGAACAAATTCCCAGAAAACTACAGGCTAAATGCTCTTATGCTGTCTGAATTTGCTCCTTTTGCCTTGATCCCTTCAATATTTTACATTAATTACTTGTGGCTGAAATTTATGCTGCAAATAAACTTACTTTGTCT